>NC_059169.1:16154260-16266897 GCF_019923935.1 Bubalus bubalis | reverse complement strand
TTATGTTAAAAAGGATAAAAAGTAGGAAACTAATATTTTTGTACATTATACCAAGGTCTAGTAAGCATCTGTAAAAATGTATTATCCAAGTAATAGCTGTGAGCAAAAACAAACAAAATTAATCACCTCAAGACTGAAAAATGCTTTATATGGCCCAGGACTCTCTAAAATCATCAAATCAACCACAAAATCATCTAAATAAAAATGTAGCCCATGTTCAGAAAGCCAGGAAGCCTAAGGTGCTATTTACCTCATTTTTTTTTTGTTTGTTTGTTTTTAATTTTTGGCTGAGCTGGGTCATGATTGCTGTGTTCAGTTCAGTTCAGTTCAGTCGCTCAGTCTGTCGACTCTTTGCAACCCCATGAATCGCAGCACACCAGGCCTCCCTGTCCATCACCAATTCCAGAGTTCACTCAGATTCATGTCCATGAGTCAGTGATGCCATCCAGCCATCTCATCCTCTGTGTCCCTTCTCCTCCTGCCCCCAATCCCCTAGCCAGAGTCTTTTCCAAGGAGTCAACTCTTCGCATGAGGTGGCCAAAGTACTGGAGTTTCAGCTTTAGCATCAGTCCTTCCAAAGAAATCCCAGGGCTGATCTCCTTCAGAATGGACTGTTGGATCTCCGTGCAGTCCAAGGGACTCTCAAGAGTCTTCTCCAACACCACAGTTCAAAAGCATCAATTCTTCGGGCTCAGCCTTCTTCACAGTCCAACTCTCACATCCATACATGACCATAGGAAAAACCATAGCCTTGACTAGACGGACCTTTGTTGGCAAAGTAATGTCTCTGTTTTGATATGCTCTCTAGGTTGGACATAACTTTCCTTCCAAGGAGTAAGCGTCTTTTAATTTCATGGCTGCAGTCACCATTGCAGTGATTTTGGAGCCCAAAAAATAAAGTCTGACACTGTTTCCATTTCCCCATCTATTTCCCGGATGCCACAATCTTGTTTTCTGAATGTTGAGCTTTAAGCCAACTTTTTCACTCTTACTTTATTCATCAAGAGGCTTTTTAGTTCCTCTTCACTTTCTGCCATAAGGGTGGTGTCATCTGCATATCTGAGATTATTGATTTCTCCCTGCAATCTTGATTCCAGCTTGTGCTTCCTCCAGCCCAGCATTTCTCATGATGTACTCTGCTATAAGTTAAATAAGCAGGTGACAATATACAGCCTTGACGAACTCCTTTTCCTATTTGGAACCAGTCTGTGTTCCATGTCCATTTCTAACTGTTGCTTCCTGACCTGCATACAGGTTTCTCAAGAGGCAGGTCAGGTGGTCTGGTATTCCATCTATTTCAGAATTTTCCACAGTTTTTGTGATCCAGGCTGTTCTAGTTGTGATGTGTGGGCTGCGCCTTGTTGCAGTGCATGGGCTTCTCACTGAGGTGGCTCCTTTTGTTACTGAGCACAGGCTTGAGTAGTTGTGGCATGCAGGCTCAGTAGTTGTGCCACATGGACTTACTTGCTCTTCGGCATGTGGAATCTTCTCAGACTAGGGATTGAACCAGTGTCCCCTGCACTGGCAGGTGAATTCTTCTCCACTGCAAAACGAGGGAAGTCTTGTTTATTTTCACTTGCTATTTCTTCTATGGATTAAAATCCTGCATAGTACCTACTACACTTTCCTATTGGCCGTAACTTCCAGGAATCCTGACAGCAGAAGAATGAGGGAAACAGAATAAACCCCTTCTGCTAGGCTGGTTCACTCACATGTCCCCTCCCCACCCACAGCAGCCTCTCTCAATCAAATCCAACACCAAATGTCTCCTGGAGTGATGGGGGTGGGGACCGTAAGCAGAAGAGTAATAGGTAGGATGTACACAGTGGAGTGAAATGGCTTCATAAACATGCTGCCCAGGTTCATCTCCCCACACAGAAATAAAGCTAATGATGATACTGTGTCAAGTTGCGACAGTCATTAATTCAGTCTCCAAATTTAATTTGCCAAACATTTTAGAATATCAATAGTCCTATGATTTGCAGGTTTAAGAAGGAAGAAAAAGAATCTGTTATTCCTAAGTTGTGCTACAGAGTTTCTTAGATAATTCATATTTATGCCTTTGGGGAAAATTTAAGACAAGTGCAAGTTAACAGTACATTTACAATGGAAAATCTGACAGACACATTGTCTGACAGTAAACAACATTGCCTTGAGTGCTCTAGGGGACAGGATTATATCAAGAGCTGTGGTTAATGTTTTCCTGACATACCAGTTCACCTTATTCCTGACCTACACTGGAACTGGAAATAATTAGGATCAGCTTTTACCCTAACTGAAACTCTCTGGGTAGCATCTGGGGATTAAGTTGAATATTTATTTTCTTCATTTTTATGTTACAAGGGTATCATTCACTAAATTACAACTACGTCCACTAGATGGGTGTGGTGCTGAGAGTTTTAAAGAGCAGTTCTTTCTGTTATTCAGAGTTGTCTTGTGTATGTGTGTGGTGTTGGTTACTGGCTGCTCACACCTGTCTGCTACTCACCCTCGAAACCAGCAGTCCCTAAGCACCCTCTATGTGCCCTGCAGAATGCCACTTTCTGGGGAACAAAGATGAAAACAAGATGCTCTCTGATTTTAAAAAGCTCAGGGTACTTACTCTGAAATACAGACTCCAAATTATAAAGCATGCTATAGGTGCTAGCTTTTATTTTCATTATAGTAAAATTCACTAACATAAAATTTAACTATATAACCATTTTTAGTGGACAGTTTGGTGTTTAGTATATTCACATTGTTGTGCAGCCAAACTCAAGAAATTTTTTGCCTGCTAAAACTGAAATTCTATACCCATTAAACAAACAACTTCCCATTTTCCATCCACCAGTCCCTGGAGACCACCATCCTCCTTCCTGTCTCCTTGAATTTGACTACTCTAGGAATCTCACATAAGTGGAATCAGAGTATTCATCCCCTTTGTGTCGGGCTTAATTATTTGGCAAGATATCATGAAGGTTTATCCATAGGTCAGAATTTTTTCCTTTTTAAAACTGAATATTTCATTGTAAGGATTTACTTCCTTCCAACTTTTGGCTACTGTGAAAAATGTAACATAATTTCTATCCTAAAAGAAAAGATAAGACACTAACGAAGAATTGAGGGTCTCAAAGATGTGTTAGATCAACTCAGAAAATGAGGAGATGTTCACCAGCCAGATGATGGAGGGAACGGGTCTCTGAGGTGGAGGCGCAGCATGCACGCTGAAAACCAGGAGGGCATGGTGCTTTGGGAGAACTACACATGACCTGATTGCAGGGATGTGCATAAGTCAGGAGACATATTGGCTTCAGAGGAGATGGGGAAGAGCTTCCTACCACCTTGTCTGTTCTGGTTTCTCTTCAAGACATGTCCTGGGCCCAGCTGAGAGCCTCAAGCTTAACGTGAAAGGAACATCACAGCAGACACTGACAATGGCAGGTCTAGGTCACAGCCTCTCTGCCATCTCCCATGTGGATCTTCCCTGCTCCCTTCAAGGTGCTTTTGACTTTGAGCAAGTCTCCAGGCCTGCCTCCATCTGAGGCTCTGGTTCCTCACCCCTGACTGGATCATGATTCAGGTCTCTTCTGACAGCCCTACTGGACTACGCTTAGGGCTGTGGTCTGGTTCCGGCAGCAACTCACCCAGGCCAGTAAGGATCAGTTATGTGCTAAAGAAAGAAGCAGTCTGTGGGTGGGAGGGCAGGGGCACGGCAGCTCAGTGTGGGTGAGTAGAGGACAAGTCCACGGCAAAAACCCAGGGACAGAGGAGCAGGCTACAACCAGAGGGCACCATGGGAGGAAAAGAAACACAAAGAAGAAAAGATGGGGGACATTGCTGATGGCCCACTGGCTAAGAACCTGTGTCCCAAAGCAGGGGGCCTGGGTTCCACTCCTGATCAGGGAACTATTAACAGATCCTACGCTGCAACTAAGAGTGTGCATGCCACAGTGAAGATAAAGATCCTGTGTCCACAACTAAGACCAGCACAGCCAAATAATACATAAAATAAATAAAAAATAAAAGATGGAAAGGAATGAAATATTGGAGAGTTAGGAAAAAGGAGCCAGGGCAGACTACACAGTCTTTTTTATGAATAATTAGGTGTCACATATAGTATCCTGGGTCAGGTTAAGATCAAGCCCTGGAGCCCAGGACCCATCAACCACCAGGAAGGAGCTGGTGACAGGGAAAAAAAATGCTGGTATCCCCATTCCATGGTCAGTTTCCCAGAAAGATTCAGGGACATGTCACTGATCTAATCTGCATCCTTAGGAACAAAGAATCCCCTGTACACAGACAAGGAAGCCAAGACCAGAATGGTGCTAAAACTTTAGCGGATTTTAAAGAGGCAAATGGCTTAAACTAACCTTTTCTCTTAGGCCAACGGACATTCCCACGTTCTTCAATACCAGAGGCCCATCCAAGCTGTACCTGAAGTTCACATTAGAAAAGTAAATCGCTCCACTCTGGGGCCAGGATGGAGGTGGACGATATTCATATTCCCAGGGTGCTTCTTTCTCAAGGTCTGTATATTCAATCCCCCTTTCTACTGAAATCATCTGAAACACATATGGCATCACATGAGTTAGTGTCAGAGGGTCTTATTTATGTGAAGATCAGAGACTTTAAGTAAAACCTTCTGCTTTCCTATGGTTTAGAACATCCCGGGCTCAGAATCCATAAAGGACAGAAGTAGGAGTCTGATGAGGCCTTGGATGATTTGCAAACTTGTTCATCATCCTCAACACTTTTACTTATGCCTATTCCCTTCAACTTTATATTGAAACTAAAAGCATTACAGAAATGAATGGTAAAATTTTATTTTACATCGAAGAAAAAACAAGAGAATTTTTTCAAAAAAAATACTTATGGACACCAATCAGTATGTGTGGCTACAGAAGGGTCACATGTTACAGATGAGCAGAATTGGACAGCCATCAAGACTCATTTTAATAATTAGTCACTGTCTACTCTGTTAGAAGGCTGACTTTGCTTTTCTCCCTTTAGGAAAAATTCAAAATGTATAATTTACATACTAAGGCTTCCTAAACAACCATAACCCCACACCTTGAGAGCACACTCTGAGAGGGACCTATCCTACCAGGAAGAAGGGCTGCCAGCAAATTCAGATGTTCAACACATACAAGAATAAATGCTAAAATGCAGGGAGGGGTGCAGGAACATATTAATTAAATAAACCTCAAAATACTGGATTCTTTTCTTTTACCAAAAATGAGGAATTACCCATTAAGAAACAAAGGTAAACAAGCTGCTAAGTTAATAAACAATTAGCCTATATTATCTCCAGAATTTCAGGACCTTTCTCCTTTGAGACATTCACTATATTTGAAGTCAGTCTGTGATGAATATAAAACTTTCTGACATGGTATACATAAGTCTGAAAGATGTATATTTAATTTTACATAACATTAAGCAGATGGAGAGAATACAAAAAAAAAAAACTTTGTTAACTATGATGCAAAAATAATAGTTTTACTATTTTACATAAGAATTGCTTTTATGCCATTTAAACCGCAAGGTGACTGAAAAGGCTAAGAACAGAAAGATAAACATCACCATGTTCTCAACTTCGGCACTTTGCCTGATGCACCACGGGAACATCGCCCTGAGTGTGAGCGTTAGAGACAGGACCAGGCCAACCTGCCCGAGATCCAAAGCTAAATGAGGAAGAGAGAAATAAGGTCAGTCTACTTCTCAACCCCTCACACAGCTCCTTCTGTCTCTTTACAATGAAGACTCTTTTTATTTTTATGATTTTTATTGCAGAGGTGACTGAACTGAACTGAATAGTGATTTACAAAAGTGTATTAGTTTCAGGTGTACAGTAAAGTGATACAGCCATATATATACACATATAATCTATTCTTTTTAAAGTTATTTTCCATATATATCATTACAGAGTATTAATTAGAGTTCCCTGTGTTATACTGTAGGTCCTTTCCGTTATCTATTGTATATAATAGTGAGAGGACTCCTTTATAATATTTGATTCATTTACATGTAATGATAGTATTACTTATAATATTACTTCTGTTGATTGAGACCATAAAACAGTTAAAAAATAAATAAGAAAAACCCACATGAGGGACTTCCTACGTGATCCAATAGCTGAGATTCCACACTACAATGCAGGGGGCCTGGGTTTGATCCCTGGTCAGGAAACTAGACTGCACTTTCCACAACTAAGACTTCACACACTGCAACTGAAGTCCTGCCTGTCTCACCTGAGACTGAAGATCCCCCGTGCCCCAACTAAGACCCAGGACAGCCAAACGAATAAATAAGGTTTTTATTTATTTTTTAAAATTTTATTTTATTTTTAAACTTTACATAATGGTATTAGTTTTGCCAAATATCAAATTAGAAAGAATTACCAAAGTTGTTGTTGCTCATTAAGGCATGTCTGACTCTTTGCGACACTATGGATTACAGCACACCAAGCTTCCCTGTCCTTCATTATCTTCCAGAGTTTGTTCAAACTCATGTCCTTCGAGTTGGTGATGCTATATACCATCTCATCCTCTGCTGCCCTCTTCTCCTTTTACCCTTAAATCTTTCCCAGCATCAGGGTCTTTTCCAATGAGTCAGCATTTTGCATCAGGTGGACAAAATATCAGAGCTTCAGCTTCAGCGTCAGTCCTTCCAATGAATATTCAGGGTTGATTTCCTTTAGGATTGACTGCTTTGATCTCCTTACCAGTCCAAAGGACTCGAAGAGTCTCCTCTAGCGTCACAATTCAAAAGCATAAATTCTTCGCCCTCAGCCTTCTTAAGGGCTTCCCTTGTGGCTCAGCTGGTAAAGAATCTGCCTGCGGAGACCGGGTTGATCCCTGTATTGGGAAGATCTCCTGGAGAAGAGGAATGACTGCCTACTCCAATATTGTGGTCTGGAGAATTCCATGGACTGTATAGTTCATGGGGTTGCCAAAGTCAGACATGACTGAGCCCTTTCCACTTCACAGCCTTAATGGCCCAAATCTACAGTCTACATGACCACTGGAAAAATCATAGCTTTGACTATATGGACTTCTGTTGGCAACCTGATGTATCTGCTTTTTTATATGCTGTCTAGGTTGTCATAGCTTTCCTTCCAAGAAGCAAACGTCTTTTGATTCATAGCTGCAGTCACTGTTCAAAAGTGATTTTGGAAACCAAGAAAATAAAATCTGTCACTGCTTCCACTTTTTCCATATATATGCCATGAAGTGATGGACAGGAGGCCATGATCATTGTATTTTGAATGTTGAATTTCAAGCCAGCTTTTTCACTCTCCTCTTTCATCCTCATCAAGAGATTCTTTAGTTCCTCTTCACTTTCTGCCATTGAAGTGATATCATCTGCATATCTGAGGTTGTTGATATTTCTCCTGGCAATCTTGATTCTAGCTTGTAAGTCATCCAGCCTGGCATTTTGCATGATGTACTCTGCATATACATTAAATAAACAGTGACAATATACAGCCTTTTTGTACTCCTTTCCCTATATTGAACCAGTCTACTGTTCCATGTTCAGTTCTAACTGCTTCTTCTTGACCTGCATACAGGTTTCTCAGGAGAAGGTAGGATGGTCTGGTATTCCTGTCCCTTGCAGAATTTTCCACAGATTTTTGTGATCCATGCAGTCAACGCCTTTCACATAGTCAATGAAGCAGATGCCCTTCTGGAATTCCCTTGCTTTCTCTATGATCGTGTGAATGTTGGCAATTTGATCTCCATTTCCTCTGCCTTTTCTAAACCTAGCTTGTACATCTGGAAGTTCCCAGTTCACATACTGTTGAAGGATTTTGAACACAACCTTACTAGCATGCAAAATGAGTGCAATTGTATGGTAGTTTGAACATTCCTTGGCATGGCCCTTCCATGGCATTGTAATGAAAACTGACCTTTTCCAGTCCTATGGCCACTGCTGAGTTTTCCAAATTTGCTGGCATATTGAGTGCAGCACTTCAACAGCATCTCCTTTTAGGATTTTAAATAGCTCAACTGGAATCCATTACCTTCACTAGCTTTGTTCATAGTAATGCTTTGAAGTTAAGATCCACTTGACTTCACACTCCAGGATGTCTGACTCTAGGTGAATGACCACACCATCATGGTCATCCAGGTCATTAAGTTCGTTTTTGTACAGTTCTTCTGTGTATTCTTGTCACCTCTTCCTAATCCTCTTCTGCTTATCAATCCTGTCCTATATCATATTAATCCCACCTGGATTAGATACACTTGACAGTATTACACAGGTGAAGATCATGTCATTATTCATATTTTTGTCCCTATGGCTTCAATTATCATTATGTAATTTCACTTTCTATATCCAATGCAGCTGCAGTTGAAACCACAAAAACAAGCAATGGGTTCTCAAAGGTAGTGTTTTTAAATCTAAAATATGACTCTCACAGCTCCATTATTAATGACTATGATTCAGTGTTATTACTATGGACTAGTTAAGGACACTGAATTCATGCCACATTCCAACAGCTGCTCATCTGGTACCCACACAGTAGTGAGGATACTGCTTTTGCAACAGAGAATCTTTCTCACCCCAGTACACCAGAACCCTACAACCAAGAGATTCAAATAGACTTAAAGCTAAAACCTAAAACCTAAGCTGTACAAAAAGCTTAATAGTAAACTTGATTCTCTCCTCCTAACTACAGGACACTACCTGGAATGTCCAGAAGATCAGTTTGCTACAGTTATATAGACCTTCAAACCATTCAAGAAAAATAAAAAGATTAAAGATCTCAATAAAGACCTACTGCAAATAAATAAACTACTCAAAGCAATCTATAGGTTTAGCGAAATTCCTATTAAATTACCAATGGCATTTTTCACAGAATTAGAACAAAATATTTTACATTTTGTATGGAAACACAAAATACCATGAATAGCCAATGCAGTTTTGAAACAAACAAAGAAGAAAAATGAAGCTGGGAGGAATCAGGCTCCCTGTCTTTAAACTATACTACACAGCTACAGTAATTGAAACAGTATGCTACGGCACCAAAACCAGAAATATAGATCAATGGAACCAGATAGAAAGTCCAGAGATAAACCTATTCACCTATGGTCACCTATGGCAAAGGAAGCAAGAATATACAATGGAGAAAAGAGTCTCTTCAATAAGTGTTGCTAGGAAAACTGGACAGCTACTTGTAAAAGAATAAAATCAGAACACTCCCTAACCCCATACTCAAAAATAAATTCAAAATAGATTGCATACATAAATATAAGAACAGACACTACAAAACTCTTATATGAAAACATAGAACTCTCTCTGACATAACTACAATAAGCTGTTTATTGACCCACCACAAGGGCAATGAAATAAAATAAAACATAAACATCTGGGACCTAATAAAGCTTAAAAGCTTTTGCATGGCAAAGAAAACCATAAAAATACCAAAAAGACAACCTGCAGAATGAGGGGAAATATTTGCAACGAAGTGACTGACAAGGGATTAAATTCCAAAAGAATACAGTTCGTGCAGTTCAATATCAAAAATAAATAAATAAATAAACAACCCAATCAAAAAAATGGGCAGAAGATTAAGACAGACAGTCTCCAAAGAAGACATACAGATGGCCAAAAGCACATGGATGATCAAAACTCTAATTATTATAGAAATGCATATCAAAACTACAGTGAGGTTTCACCTCACACCAGTCAGTATGGCCATCATCAAAAAGTCTACAAACAATAAATACTGGATAGGATGTGGAGAAAAGGGCACCCTCCAACACTGTTGGTGGGAAGGTAAACTGGTACAGACACCATGGAGAACAATGTGGAGGTTCCTTTAGAAACCTAAAAATAGAGCTACCATATGATCCAGCAATCCCAGTCCTGGGTATATATCCAGAGAAAACCATAATTCCAAAAGATTCACACACCCTAATGTTCACTGCAGCACTTTTTACAGTAGCCAGGACATGGAAGAAACCTCAATGTCCATCAACAAGCAATGGATATGGAAGAAGCGATACCATACATACAATGGAATATTACCCAGCTATAAAAAGGGCAAAAAAATGCCATTTACAGCAACATGGCTGGACCTAGAGATTTTAGTACTGAGTGAAGTAAGTCAGACAGAGAAAGATAGAGTATGATGTCACTTATATATGGAATCTAAAAAACGGCTTCAAATGAACTTATCTACAAAACAGAATTAGAGTTACAGGTGTAGAAAATAAACTTATGGTTACCATGAGAAAGGGAGGGGTGGGATAAATTAGAAGACTGGGATTGACACATGCATACTACTATATGTAAAAGATTAAAATAGATGACTAATAATAAACTACTGTAAAGTACAGGGAACTCTTTAATGACATATATGGGAAAAGAATATAAAAAAGAGTGGCTATATTTTATGTACAGCAGATTCACTTTGCTTTACATCTGAAACCAAGACAACAATGTAAATCAACCATACCCCAATAAAACTTAAAAATGAAAGAATGGACCAAACGAGCCAAAGCAGGAGCCCAAGGCACCACAGGTCTGCTGGAGCAGGCATGTTCATACCTGGTCTTTGCTCCTAAAGATTCCGAAAGCCAAAGACAGATATTCTTTTCTAAAGGACAATGTATGTGAAGTATCTATTAAAATGCAAATTACTAAAAAAATGATACATGTACCCCAATGTTCATGGCGTACAGAAAAAGAATCTTTAAAACAGTGGAGATATAAAAAAAAAAAAAAGTGGAGATATGTGTAATAGATTCACTTGGCTATACACCTGAAGCTAACACATTGTAAATCAACCATATGCCAATCAATTTTTTTTTTAAAAGAGATCTCAACAAGGACCTACTGCAAATAAATAAATAAATAGGAAAAAAGTTAAAAGTTCTCATCAAGATACAAATGACTTCACATGGACCAAACTGAGGAGTCATATGCAGCAAACACTTTAATACAATCCATTAGAACCAAAGAGTATATATTAGACATGATGACAAGAATTTTAAAACTACAAACAAAGCTGTAAACTGTAAACAAACACAAATGTCCACATCTGTACTTACTTTCTACCAGAATCAGGGCCCCAAAGGCAACAACAATGACAAAGATGGCAGAGATGACATCCAGATACACAGCGAGCCATCGGGACGTCGTCAAAAGCAGGAACCAAGCCTCTGGATTTGTGAATCGTTAAGCATAATACATAAACAGAAAAACCATGTTAACTGCTTCTCATAAGGGAGAGCATTTTCTCAGGTGCGCTACAGAAGATTTTACACAAGGTAGAAAAGCAAAGTTACACACCCAAGAATCCTGGAAATTCCAGAAAACTAGGCTCCAACACAAAACAACACATGGGTCACAGAGGATCAGTCCAGGAAGCAAGGATTGAGAACTTGAACCCACAGGTTATCAACAGAAATACGATCATAAGAGAGGAGGCAGTAAATCGTCTCATTGGTGTGTTCTCTGCAGTGCTGGGTCTCAGCATGAAGATCATCCTCTCACAGGGCCGACTGCTCCCAGCTCTCTGACAGCTGAGAGCACAGCTCACACAGTTTCCAGCACCTTCTGCCCTCACTACAGGGCACTGTGGTGTTTATTCTTAAGGGCCAGGGTCTACATGACCATCAGCTAACAGGATCTGCATGTGACTTTCAAAATGCCATTTTATATTCAAAATAAAGTAACGATTGGAAGTTTGACCAGGATTTCATAGACTTAGAGGAAATTCTGAATTTTCTATGTAGGAAAAACAACTTTACCGATACAAAGTATGATCAAGTGGGTTGCAAATCAGGAAATTATTTTTGTCAATCATGTCTGCTACCCTCCACACTCTGAGAAGAGTTGGCAAACCACTCTGGGGGCCAAGAACAGGGACCACCTGGTTCTGAATAGAAGGTTTTATTGGAACACAGCCATTGGCCGATGTATTGCGCTGGTCTGGATGGCACTCCACGGTATTATATTTGCCTGTCTTTCTGCTACAACAGCAAAGGTGAGTGTTGCAACAAAGACAGCACACAAAGCCTACAATATTTCCTATCTGGATCTTTGCAAAAAAGAAAAGTTTGCTGACTCCTAACCTAAAGAGACAGAAATCCACATGGCACCGTGATGGAAGGACCATGCAAGCCAGTCAGAGGAGAAAAGCAGGGCTGTGAGGGGGGAAGGGGGAGCACAGAGGAGATGCTGAGAGGAAGGGGTGGGGGAGGCAGGTGGGCAGCATGGAGAGAGATGCTGGCCAGCAAGACTACCTGAGAGGGAGGTTAGGCCTCAGAAGACAGCACACCCCATCTTGAAATTATTTCCAGAAATTTACAGACCTGAGTGCAAATCCTGGTATGCATCAAACAGCTCCTGAAACTTCTCTTCAGCTTTGTATGCCCGGATAGTCCAGAGTCCCCGGAGAGAAGATGCTAAGTGGGAAAACACCGGGCTCCGAGCTGGGAAAGCAGAGACAGACACAGGACAGAGAAAGTCAGGGAGGCTGGATGCGAGGAAACCAACTGCCTCCCGGCCTCTGTGGTCACATGTCCTGCTAAAGGGAATCCTCCATGTGACCCTAAACTCCTGCTCACACCAAGCTTCACTTTAATGACCTGGGAATGAGAGATTCTCTTTGAAACGATCTTTGAAAGATCAAATTCAAAGACCAAATTCAAATCACAGCTAGATTTAGATAAAGAAATTCTTGTTCTTTCACCAAGATCCTCTCAAACATGACTCCCTCCAAATTCTTCTGGCATCTCACAAGGTGGAAATTGCTCACAATTTTTAAAAAAATATACTGAAGAATATTTGATTTACAATAATGTGTTAGTTTCAAGTATATAGTATAGTCATTCAGTTATTAGTTATTTTTTCCTGATTATGTTCCATTACAGGTTATTATAAGATACTGAATAAAATTCCCTGTGCTTTACAGTAAATCTTTGTTGCTTATTTATTTGACATATCAATAGTAGTGTGTCTGTTAACCCCATACTTCTAATTTGTTCTTCCTTCCCTCCCAATCCCCTCTGGTAACCGTAAATTTGTTTGTTTTCTATGTCTCTATTTATATTTTGTATACAGATTCATTTGTATTACTTTTAGATTCTATTTATAAGTGATATCATATTTGTCTTTCTCTGACTTACTTTCAGTTCAGTTCAGTTCAGTTGCTCAGTGGTGTCCGACTCTCTGGGACCCCATGAATCACAGCACGCCAGGCCTCCCTGTCCAACACCAACACTCAGAATTCACTCAGACTCATGTCCATCGAGTTGGTGATGCCATCCAGCCATCTCATCCTCTGTCGTCCCCTTCTCCTCCTGCCCCCAATCCCTCCCAGCATCAGGGTCTTTTCCAATGAGTCAACTCTTCACATGAGGTGGCCAAAGTATTGGTGTTTCAGCTTCAGCATCAGTCCTTCCAATGAACACCCAGGACTGACTTTACTAAGAATAATATTCTCTAAATCCATCAATGTTGCTGCAAATGGCAACATTTAATTCTTTTCCATGGGTGAGTAATCATTGTTCACTAATTTTTGAATCAGTAGTATTCTAAAATTTAATTCTCATTAGCATCCACACCACCCTGAATTTTGATGAGCTATCTGTGTGCTGTTTCCACCCTAGATTAGTAACCTAAGGGCTGGGATTGAGTCAGTATATCCCTCACAGTGGACCAGAGCCAGACATAGGAGAGGGGTGAGATGAGAAAGGAGAGCGGACAGTCTGCTGTCTCCCCCATCCTGGGCCTGTCCCTGCACCTGCACCAGGAGTCTGTGCGGGTCACAGAGCATCTGGTTCTGCACCGCCCTTGTGCCCACAGGACTCATACAACCAAGGATTCTTTGAACAGTCTTGACTTCCACTCTGGAAGCCTGATGGATGTTTTCATAACTGCTCTGCTGGATCTCTGAACCCTGACATCATCTAACACTTCCCCTTTGTACACTGTTTAGGCAAAGAGCTGAAAGTGATTCATGGAGCTTTTGATCATCCAGTTGTGTGCCTATGTTCTCATTCCAGCATCTACACTGCTCTCTCTTCACTCTACTGACTAACTTCTTAGCTTCCTATAAATTTGCACTTATAAGAGCAACATAAATTCAGATTGAGCTCATGCTCCAAATAATAAAGGCGAGGGACTCTGTTCAGGCCTTTTCTTCAGCCCAGCACGTGTCCCAAGCACCCCAGAACTCATCAGTCTGGACACCAGGTGCTCACAGGGATGACAAGGTGAATTCTGGGGCCCATCACCCTGTCAGGAGGATGCCAAGAGTCCAGCTCCAGAAAGCACAGAAAACTCACTAAAACCAGGCTCTCACTTTCTGAGCAAATGAGGTGACATCAACACTATTCATCATAGACAAGGCTTCTGAGCAGAGCGCAGATGTGGCTGTTTACCCAGGGAGAGTCCTGGAGTGAACTCTCCAGCGTGGCCTCCCTCACCTGCTTCTCTGTCAGGAGATCAAAGCTGCAAGTGATTCTCTCTAGTGGGGATGAGGGTGGGGTCGACTTTAGAAACTAGGTGTCATCTAAGCCTTGAACACCAGGGAACCAAAACCCCATCACCGACCTCACTTCATGCCCAAGAGTTACAGTCTGGGGGAATCTGGACCCATGAAAACCCATCCTGTTTCTTTCAAATTCCAGTTAGGGCTTAGTGGGATGACAGGTGGAGAAGGTAATGGCAACCCACTTCAGTACTCTTGCCTGGAAAATCCCATGGATGGCGGAGCCTGGTAGGCTGCAGTCCATGGGGTCGCTAGGAGTTGGACACGACTAAGAAACTTCATTTTCACTTTTCACTTGCATGCATTGGAGAAGGAAATGGCAACCCACTCCAGTATTCTTGCCTGGAGAATCCCAGGGATGAGGGAGCATGGTGGGCTGCCGTCTATGCAGTCGCACAGAGTTGGACACGACTGAAGTGACTTAGCAGTAGCAGCAGCAGGATGCCAGGATGAGTGAACTGGAGGGTCTTCAAAGAAATTAGCTAGTACAGGGGGAGAGGGGATGTCAAGGCTCTGGTGTTGCCCAAAGTATCACTTTTCCCACAAGCACTGAGCTCGCTATCCTGAAACAACTATGTCACAGTCATGGTGTCAGTCCTCAGTCACAGACACGTGTAACCCTACAGTTCACATGACTGACACCTGTGTTTCTCTAAACCCCGAGGACACTTGGGGACACACCCCACCAGGACTGCAGATCTTCCCGGGCAGGAGGACCTTGGGCTGACAGCACTGCTGCAGGTTGTATTTCAAGCCATGTGAGACCTCTAGTTGTGAGTAAGTTCTCAATTCCCTCATGTTCAAGGTTCCAGTGCCTTTGGTCATGGCCAGCAAGTACTTTACAAGCATTGATTCAAGAAATCCTCATGAGAACCCCAGAGACTGTGGGAGTAAGAGCAATCAGTGGCCAAGATTAACTATATTAACCCACCTAAGTGATAGATCTGGGTGTGAGAGCCAACTTTCTGATTCCCAAGGTTGTGCTTTTAATCACAACAGCAGTGTCTCAGAGGGAGAATAATCAGAGTTAAGGATGCCTGTGTGCGACAATGTGTAATTTTTCTCCAAACTGTTACTTATGTTCAGAAAATCTTATTTATGTTCAGAAATCAAATCTTACTCAGCTAACATCCAACAGCCTTCACCATTACTGCACATCTTATTAAGCACCCGAGGTTGAACAAAGTTCCTGGTAATCTAGTATAAGAACTCTTTAAAACAGCAGACTCGATGATGAACTATGGTCCTAATACATCTGACACACGTGCTAACCCTCCCCTGGCAATGCTCGTAGCAGACATTGCTAGTTGATCCCAGCACTTTTTCAGACAGAATTTGGATAGGGCTTCATCATTCAGGCACTGCCAAATCAAAAAGCTGGTTAAAGAAAGGCAATCACATGGTACCCTGGTTTTATGTACTTATCCATGATTGACCACTGTTATGCTCACTCTTGCAAAAATGTACCCCTTAAAACCCTATTCTAATTAGCTGCCAGTATGTCATTAAGATGAAAATGTCAACCTAAGATTCCAGAAGAACTGATGCTTTTGAACTGTGGTGTTGGAGAGGACTCTTGACAGTCCCTTGGTGTGCAAGGAGATGCAATCAGTCCATCCTAAAGGAAATCAGTCCTGAATATTCATTGGAAGGACTGATGTTGAAGCTGAAACTCCAATACTTTGGCCACCTGATGCAAAGAGATGACTCATTTGAAAGACCCTGATGCTGGGAGGGATTGGGGGCAGGAGGAGAAGGGGACGACAGAGCATGAGATGGTTGGATGGCATCACTGACTCAATTTACATGAGTGTGAGTAAACTCCGGGAGTTGGTGATGGATAGGGAAGCCTGGCGTGCTGCAGTCCATGGGGTTGCAAAGAGTCAGACATGACTGTGTGACTGAACTGAACTGAACTGAACTGAAGCTTCTGAGGCAGTTAGGCAGTAGGATATGAAACGAAACCTCAGCACATTAGCAGTCCTTCAGAGCACAAGGATGAAGCAGGCTTATGCCTTCTGGTCACAGCAGTCAGGTGTCCTTCATTTGGCTGGTGGCTCCAGCAGGGACCTTAAGATATACTGTTACTCCTTCAGTTGCTCAATTGTGTCTGACTCTTTCTGACCCCATGGACTGTAGCAGGCTCCTCTGTCCATGGGATTATCCAGGCAAGAATACTGGACTCTTTGCCATTTCCTCTTCCAGGAAATCTTCCCAACCTAGGGACTGAACCCATTTCTCCTGTGCCACCTGCACTGGCAGGCAGATTCCTTTATCACTGAGCCACTTGGGAAGCCCTAAAACATATGATCAGTTACTATTTAGAAAAAATAGTGGTGTCATCATTTAAGGCACAGACCCACCACCTAGAGAGAACATAGACAGTTCTAATCAGCTGGCCACCACATGTGGTTATCAGGGGTGTGGAGGAGGGGATATCTGGATTGAATTTAGGGTCTAACTTTTAGCAGCCTACTAGGATGCAGGAAAATCCAAATATTCCACAGAGATGATGCCAAAGTTCTTAGACTCTTGAGCTTAAATACTGAGAAAATCCTGTACTGCTTTTTAAAAAAGCCTTAGGAGGAGCCCTTCTCTCCACTTTCATATGGATGGGAAATGGCCCTTCCTCAGGCAAAAATCTCTGTCAAGTGTTCCTTCTGGAAGAACCCCTCATTGATTATACCAGATAGATGGTTTTCAGCAAGACTCTTGAATGACCCCATTTCATGGGCAGCCTCAAACCATAAGATGTCTAAAGCCTTGTCTACACAGAAGATTGGATGGAGCTCATCTCTTCCTCTTCTGCATTCCCAGGTTATACCATCAACCAAGTCACATCAGCAGAACGCCACACATACCTGGACTCTACTGCTCCCCATCCATCCAAACACCTCACAAAACTGGACCTTACAAAAGTTTAGCGGGTTCTCTTGATGACTGAAAAATTTTTTTTCTATAGCTTTTATGAAATGGATGATCACTATCCTTTTTGCAATTAATTAGAATAAGTATCTCATAGAAGGCAATGGCAACCCATGCCTGTACTCTTGCCTGGACAATTCCATGGATGGAGGAGCCTGGTAGGCTGCGGTCCATGGGGTCATGAAGAGTCAGACACGACTGAGCGACTTCACTTTCACTTTTCACTTTCATGCATTGGAGAAGGAAATGGCAACCCACTCCAGTGTTCTTGCCTGGAGAATCCCAGGGGCAGGGGAGCCTGGTGGGCTGCTGTCTATGGGGTCACACAGAGTCGGACACAACTGAGGTGACTTAGCAGCAGCAGCAGAATAAATATCTTTTTAAAAAGTCAAAGTGTTAGTCACTCAGTCATGTCCAACTCTTTGTGACCCCATGGACTGTAGCCCACAAGGATCCTATGTCCATGGAATTCTCCAGGCAAGAATACTGGAGTGGGTTGCCGTTTCCTTCTCCAGGGTAACTTCCTGACCCTGAGATTGAACCAGGGTCTCCTGTATTACAGGAAGATTATTTATCATCTGAGTAACCAAGGAAGCATCTTAAGTGTTATTTTAAAAACAAAACATGCAAAGGCAACAGTGAAAAAAACTCCTTTGACTGGATGAACTGAGATTTTTTCCACTTGGTATATACAAAGAAACTTGGGGCTCAATATTCTTCTCTTCTTGGCTTGGTTTCTAGAAGGTTAAGTTGGTGTTCATTTGCAAGAATTATTTATGGTTGTGAGAGGGAAATGGCAACCCACTCGAGTATTCTTGCCTGGAGAATCCCATGGACGGAGGAGTCTAGCAGGCTGCAGTCTGTGGGGTTGCAAGAGTCAGAGACAACTTAGCAACTAAACTGCTACTACTGAAATTCACATTGGAGAAGGAAATGGCAACCCACTCCAGTGTTCTTGCCTGGAGAATTCCATGGATGGATGATCCTGGCGGGCTGCAGTCCATGGGGTCACAGAGAGTTGGACAGGACTGAGTGACTAACACACACACACATTTATGGTTGAGGTCTCTAATACAAACATATTCCCTTACTTTTTGGCTATAGTTTTTATAACTTTTAAAAATATATAATAATTCTACTTTCCTTATTAGTTTTAATATTGATGAAATATATGCATTAATAATGAGATAAATTCAATTATTTCATCCTCTGTAATCACCTGCACAATAGAATGAAGCTGAAACTACAGTACTTTGGCCACCTGATGTGAAGAGCTGACTCACTGGAAAAGACCCTGATGCTGGGAAAGATTGAAGGCAGAAGAAGAGGACAACAGAGGATGAGATGGTTGGATGGCATCACGGACTCAATGGACATGGGTTTGGGTGGACTCTGGGAGTTGGTGATGGACAGGGAGGCCTGGCCTGCTGTGCTTCATGGGGTCGCAAAGAGTTGGACACGACTGAGTGACTGAACTGAACTGAGAATGATTAGTCATAAAATGTGATTCCCATTATTCTATTATTTTTGTTTGTTTGTTTTGGCTGCAACTTTCAGGTTCTTAGTTCCCTGATCAGGGATTGAAGCTGTGCCCCCCACAGCAGAAGCACAGTCTTAACCACAGGACCACCAGGGAAATCCCTGTTCCCCATTATTCTAAATCTAGGAAGCTGAATGGGGTAATAAACTAAATGCATACTAAACAGATCCCACCCTTGTGTCCTTGGATTCTTTTCAGCATCATTTATATGAATAGCTTTAAGACATGGGGGGGGTACACAAACAGTTTGGTATCACCCCAAATACTAGTAATGATAAAGAGCAAACCTGCAAATAACAGGATTATCTTTTCAGTAGGGCTTCCCTGGTGGATAAGACAGTAAAGAAACCACCTGCAGTGGAGGACAACTGGCTTCAATCCCTGGGTTAGGAAGATCCTCTGGAGAAGGGAATGGCTACCCACTCCAGTATTCTTGCCTGGAGAATTCCATGGACAGAGGAGCCTGGTCGACTACAGTCCATGGGGTCGCAAAGAGTCAGACACAACTGAGTGACTAACATGTCTTTTCAATACATTTAACAACTGCAATGTACTTGAACATGTGAAAAAAAAGTATTTTTCAAATACATCACTTCTGATATAAATGTCCTAAAGTCTTCTTTCCTTTTCTAATCTCATCCTTTCCTTGTCATTTCTGGTAACTTCAGGAGGAGAAAAATTGTCTATTTTCCTTTTACATTAGTTGCTACATGAAAAAATATTTTTAAGAAAAGTATTTACAGTGTGGATACTCTGTGTTAGGAAATATGTCATGAACAAGACAGAAATAGGCCCTGTACCATAATGTTCACATCCATCCCCCTTGTGCTAAAATGCAAAGCCACAGCTGACCTGCCACCAGCTCTATTTGCCTTAAGAACCACACTGACTCACAGTGGCCATAACATTCAATTACCTAATGTTAACTTGTGAGAAATTCCAGAAGACAGAGTCTGTAGAATTTCAGGGGTCTTGTTAATTATGGCATAAATAGAAGCCAGCCTGCACTATCATCCCAACCTGAGAGCCCCGGTACTCACTTGTACATTCCAGGCGTTTCACTTCTCGTGATGTCCTTAAGAAATACCACTCGAGAACAAAGAAAATGATGCCAAGCGGAATCACTGGTATAGCAGTCCAAGGAATTGCAGCCACCATCACGCTCACAACACCAATCATAAGAAGAAATGTCTGATATAGCAAAAATAGATACAGAGGCCTCCTTATGAAGGGTACTTTCAAGGATAAACTGTAATGGGTTTGTTCTGTTGGGATTAAACTCTTTTCCTCAAAAAGACTTGTTGGGACAGCAGGGAATACTTTTCCTTCCAAAGAAATAAAATTATAGGTGGTCCTCATGATATTTAGGGCTTCCCTGGTAGCTCAGATGGCAAAGTGTCTGCCTGCAATGCGGGAGACCTGGATTCAATCCCCAGGTTGGGAAGATCCCCTGGAGAAGGAAATAGCAACCCACTCCAGTACTCTTACCTGGAAAATTCCATGGATGGAGGAGCCTGGTAGGCTACAGTCCATGGGATCGCAATGAGTCGGACACAACTGTGCAACTTTACTCACTGGCATGATATTTAGTGCTTGACTCAAACACGATGATAAGAACTTTCTAGGTATCAGCTCTTGTGATACACTCAGTAGCCCTATGAGGCAGGCATTACTAGTTTTAAGAGATGAATATTTGAGGTTCAGAGAGTAGGAGCTCAATCCCAACTGTCAGGAGTCAGCAGGTGGTACTAGAGAGATGAGCGAGCAGGTATCACAGGTGAGGAATGCAAAAGCCTAAGCAATGCATAGAGGGATAAAGCAGAGGGATGGTATGGGGAGGGAGGAGGGAGGAGGGTTCAGGATGGGGAACACATGTATACCTGTGGCAGATTCATTTCGATATTTGGCAAAACTAATACAATATTGTAAAGTTTAAAAATAAAATAAAATTTAAAAAAAAAGAAGTGGTTAATTACAAAATCAGTGTCCATAAAAGTAGAACAAAATGTAAATGCTGACCTTCAGATGTAGCAATTCCTCTTTCTAGAATTTACTATCCATAGTTAACATATACTAAATGTTGACTATGTTCAAACTTTCACGTGTATTAACTGATTAATCCTCATAATAGCTCTATCTAGTAACAGTATTGTCTCATTTTACAGATGGAGAGAGTGAGGCACAGGGAGAGGAAATCAACTTGATGGAGACTGCAAAGCCTCAGTCATGAAGCTGGGAAGCCCATGTCATGAGCCTTTATGACATATTTAAGCTTGCCCCCAATATACAGCCATCTTTCTATCATTATAGTAAGTACTTAAAATGCCTATTCCAACAGCTAATGATTATAACAACAGCAGATCCCATTTACCATGTGTCTACTGTCTGTAAGACACTGTGCTGAGTTCCATGAATGTTCTCTTAACCATCACATTATCCCATGAGATGATTCTATTTTGGGAAATGATCTCAATCAAAAAAAGACAGAAGGTAGACTAGAAAACAAAATCATTGGTTGATGCTGATTTAAGCATCCATCTTTATCAGGAAAATTATGATACCCTTACTTTTTAAGAATGCAATCAATAGTTATCTGCTTGCTATGACAGTGGGGTGGGGTGGTGGGGATGTGCAGATTCAGTCTGGGCCAAGGCTTCCAAAATTTGTGATCTCAGGTGGATACAAATCCATAGTGACCTGCACAAGGCAGAGAGTGCTGGGAAAACAAAGGGAAGAATTCAGGAACATTTTTAGACAATTCTAAGAAGAAACTTATGTCTGAATTTTACAGGCTAGTTTAACAATAGAAAGAGTGGCAAGAATAACTTGTGGGCAATAACTAGAACTGATGGAAATTTTGACCAAAAAGGAGCTGAGATGAGAAGTTAAGATGCCTGTCTGAGTTAACACTGGTTGTTCTGGGTCCTCTCAGAACCAGAACCTACATCCCATGCTCACCACCCCAGGGCCTCCCCACCTTGTCACCCAGGGCAGCTGGCCCAGGTGCGTCTTTGAGGGATGGGTTAGGAGGGTAATGTCTGTATCAGAGACTCGGGTTATCATTTCACTGCTCTTCCTGACCAGTTTTTTCAGAGGATCTTCACAACCATCTTGTGAATGAGAAAAGTAAGAATTTCATTTTCATTTACAGATACGACATAAAGATGGGAGGGCAAGTGGCTGCCCTACGTTTTCCCAGGAATGACTGCAAGTCAAGGAGAAAGACAGGAGCGGTTTGTACTCAGGGAATCCCAGAGCCACAGCCGCAGGCAGGAGGAGCCTGGAAGGAGCAGGAAACGTCCAGAGCTGTGACTCTGTGTCCAGGAGCCCTTGGGAGCCAAACTCTATTATCTGGATGGAGACCCATGTGCTTTTCATGTTTCTCCCACATCTGCTGTTGTATCAAAATAAAACCTAGAGTGAAGAGGATGGGATTATGAAGGAATACATTACAGTCATAAGTGGAGAAATATAGGCCTAACTGACCACTCTATTAGACCTACAAATGAACAACTGTTTACAGCCACTGCATTAAGTATGCATTCCATCTGCTACAACTTTCATGCTCATGGGGAGGGGTCCTGCCAACTCCTTCTATGTCTGGTCTTAAGTCACCTGGCTTGCAATTGTTGGTTGTCAAAAAAATCTACTAAAATGTCAATAAAAAATCCAAATTACAGCTTTTTTAGCAGACTCACACCATTTGATGTGTAATATTCATCAGTTCCAATAATCTGGCTCTTCACAGGTGAGGGCCTTTTAAGACTAACCCAGCCTGTCATATAACCTGGGAAGCAGAGGAAAATCAAAATGAAGGGCTCCACAGAAGCTGAGCCAATGCATTTGCCTTAGGTATGCATTGAAGACTCATTACTAATGCTCTCAGAAGCTCCGAGGTTAGCTTACATCCTTCAGAGTCCATACCCCCGAATTCTGAAGCAATTAAAAGAGGATGTCTCTAACATCTACTTATAGGTAATACTATGCTGCTGCTGCTGCCAAGTTGTGTCAGTCATGTCCGACTCTGTGCGACTCCATGGACTGCAGCCTACCAGGCTCCTCCATCCCTGGGATTTTCCAGGCAAGAGTACTGGAGTGGGTTGCCATTGCCTTCCACATTATGGACTGAATATTATTTATATATACATATTTGGGTACGGGTTTACAGGTATATGTATACATATATGAATCTTTTATTGCCAGCTATTGCAAACCCTCTGTAGAAGTTGCCAGAAGAGGAAAATAGTATCTAAGCAAAAAGTCACTTGAAGAAGGAAACAAATGATTCTGGTGCAATAAACATCTCTTCCTTGAAGCCAACCTCATTTCTTTCTCCTACATGCCCAAGAATTCCAAAAAGCCCAATTCAAGCTACACACATAATTTCCTGGTTGGACTTCAGGCCCATCTGATGGACCACATCAACATAGCCAGTGCTTCTGAACCTCTGTCTCACAGTCACAGAGACAATGATGGGTATATAAAAAAAAGTATATTGACCCAGAAGCAAGTGACTCAAGTCCTGATGCGTCCCAAGTAAGGAGAATCATTATTTTTAAATATTTCCCATTTGGAACATACATACCATTTGGGAAATTCTAACCAAAGTCTATGAATCCACATGAAAATATATATTAAAAATTTTTTTAGATGAAATCTTTCACTTGAGAGAAAATTATGATTTTTCACAATTCATAAAAATTATTTAGTTTGTAGAGAATGACAGCCTATATCTGGAGGGGAAATTCCACTAGCCCAGTATTGTGCTGAGACAGGATTTAGGGCTAAACTTCCTGAATATTATTAACAGGGAGGGTAAGAATCTATACCCACTCTCAATCTTAGTAAAAACTGGGATATACCAAAAACATAAAAGAATGGTGGTAAGAATTAAATGATGTACATTACACTTTATGTCATGTACATAAAGTGTTAACCAGTTCAAACATAACAAACTGAAACCCCAACTCCATCATCACCACCCTCCAGTGTGCTCTGCATGCCAGCAGCCAGGGGAGGAGGGATGAGATATTCATAGATTTATGAGCTTCCCAAATATTAAGAATCTCATGAAGTTGAGCCCTAAGAGACCACTCATTCTAACCACTAGAACAGCTTACTATTATCTACAGACATATCAGAGCAGGTGCTACTTTTCCTAGATGAGGTGATGATGTCACATGTACCAAAGTGACTGTGGCTTTCCTTTGGTCACAGTGAAAATCATTTCGGACGTCTATTTTGTTTGAAGATGCACTTTTAAAATAATATGACCGATAAACTTCATGCCTATTACAATTTTTGTCCTCTCTGTATTATCCTCCCCACTGTAGGCCTTCCAAGGATTGATAAACTTAGGGACATGGCAGTAAGTAACATTTTTTGAGATGGTTCTTTCCTTTTTTAATTTTTTTAAAGAGACATTTCTTTTCTTATTCCATATGTCTTTATCTTTCAAGTTATCCTTTGTCTTAGTGAAGACTTACCGTTTTGACACTACTAAGTATTTATGGGAGACTAAGGGGAAAAGTGATGGACCTCTGAATCAACAAAACCAAACCAGATTATTCAATATAATCCAAAGAGAACAATTTGACAGTTTCTATTTCTTGCACCATGAACCGGTATATTGATACCAGTGGAAGGACAAAATCTAGATTTTGTAAACTCGTGAATCTCAGAAAATTCAACTGGGTCCTCAGGTTGGCATTCTTGTTGGAAGCAAGCAGCCTTGTTAGGATGTCAGGATGACTAAGGCAGAGGACATGTCACCACTACAGAAGGAAGTCTCATGAGCACCTTTCATCCTGCAAAAGGATACTGTGCTGTGAGCAGCTGTTTATGACAAGCCACCCTGGCATCTAAATGAATTGTAAATGAAATATACAAAAAAGCAGCAAAGAAAAGAAAATAATGCTTGTGAAAATGTTAAAGGTCTTGTTTAAAAACCTATCCAAACAAAAAAATTGAAAAATAAGACATTGCTTTATTGCTAGAGGCCATGACAAGTTTTCTCATAACCCAGAAGTTCCACAGTTCTCTAAAACTAGCCAAAAAGCAAAGAAGTGATGGTCACCCCATGCTCTCAAATATCAATTACAAAAGACATTTTATAAGACTTGCCATGAGTCCCAATCTCAAGTATTTCACAGGCTTTATGTAATCTCTTTCTTACATCAACACGATGAAGGATTTTGCTCTCCATTTAAAAGCAGGAAACTGATGCTCAGAGAGGCTTATCGATTTGCCCAAATTCAAACAATTCAGTCATTATGACCCCAAGTCTTTTCTTTTAATTTCTGCCTGATACTATAAAACATATAGAGATGAAATTCACATTTAAAAAATTAATATCTAAATTATATTCCTCTTTTATATATTTGCCCTTCTGTCTGCATTTTCTAGCTGTTGGGTTTCTTGTGGTCATATGTGGCCTCTCCCATGAGGGGACCAGTTCTAGATTCCCAGCTAATTAGGGAATAACAGCCTGCTCAGTTCAGAGAGCAGAATGATCATTCCATTCAATTAAGTCGCTCAGTCATGTCCAACTCTTTGCGACCCCATGAATTGCAGCACGCCAGGCCTCCCTGTCCATCATGAACTCCCGGAGTTCACTCAAACTCACGTCCATCGAGTCCGTGATGCCATCCAAACATCTCATCCTCTGTCATCCCCTTCTCCTGCCCCCAATCTCTCCCAGAATCAGAGTCTTTTCCAATGAGTCAACTCTTCGCATGAGGTGGCCAAAGTATTGGAATTTCAGCTTTAGCATCAGTCCTTCCAAAGAACACCCAGGACTGACCTCCTTTAAAATGGACTGGTTGGATCTCCTTGCAGTCCAAGGGACTCTCAAGAGTCTTCTCCAACACCACAGTTCAAAAGCATCAATTCTTCGGCGCTCAGCCTTCTTCACAGTCCAACTCTCACATCGATACATGACCACTGGAAAAACCATAGCCTTGACTAGATGGACCTTAGTTGGCAAAGTAATGTCTCTGCTTTTGAATATGCTATCTAGGTTGGTCATAACTTTTCTTCCAAGAAGTAAGCATCTTTTAATTTCATGGCTGCAGTCACCATCTGCAGTGATTTTGGAACCCCAAAGAATAAAGTGTGACACTGTTTCCACTGTTTCCCATCTATTTCCCATGAAGTGATGGGACCAGATGCCATGATCTTTGATTTCTAAATGTTGAGTTTTAAGCCAACTTTTTCACTCTCCTCTTTCACCTTCATCAAGAGGCTTTTTAGTTCCTCTTCACTTTCTGCCATAAGGGTGGTGTCCTCTACATATCTGAGGTTATTGATATTTCTCCCAGCAATCTTGATTCCAGCTTGTACTTCTTCCAGCCCAGCCTTTCTCATGATGTACTCTGCATAGAAGTTAAATAATCAGGGTGACAATATACAGCCTTGACGTACTCCTTTTCCTATTTGGAACCAGTCTGTTGTTCCATGTCCAGTTCTAATGATCATTAAAAGATCCTAAAAGTGCTTGCTAGGCTCCCTGGTGACTCAGTGGTAAAGAATCTGCCTGCCAATGCAGGAGATGCAGGTTTGATCACTGGATCGGGAAGATCCTACGGAGAAGGAAACAGCAACCCATTCCAGTATTCTTGCCTGGGAAACCCCTGGACAGAGGAGCCTGGAGGGCTACAGTCCATGGGGTTACAAATTGTTGAACACAACTTAGCGACTAAGCAGCAACAGCTACAGAGCATTCTGTTCATAGGTTTTCAGGCACTCTGTCTACCAGATCTAATCCCTTGAATCTGTTCGTCACCTCCATTGTATAACCGTAAAGGATTTGATTTAGGTCAAACATGAATGGCCTATTGGTTTTCCCAACTTTCTTCAGTTTAAGCCTGAATTTTGCAATAAGGAGCTGATGATCAGAGCCACAGTTAGTTTCAGGTCTTGTTCTTGCTAACCATATAGAGCTTCTCCATCTTTGGCTGAAAAGGACATAATCAATCTGATTTCAGTATTGATCATTCCATGATGTCCACGTGTAGAACGGTCCCCTGCTTAGCCAGAAGAGGGTGTTTGCTACAACCAGTGTATTCTCTTGACAAAACTCATTTAGCCTTTTCCCTGCTTCATTTTGCACACTAAAGGCCAAACTTGCCTATTACTCCAGGTATCTCTTGATTTCGTACTTTTACACTCCAATTCCCTATAATGAATAGGATATCTTTTTTGGTATTAGTTTTAGAAGGTGTTGTAGGTCTTCATAGAACCATTCAACTTCAGCTTCTCTGGCATCAGTAATTGGGGCATAGACTTGTATTACTGTGAAGTGGAATGGTTTGCTTTGAAAGTGAACCAAGTTCGTTCTGTTGTTTTTGAGTTTGCACCCAAGTACCGCATTTCAGACTCTTTTGTTGACTATGAGAGCTACTCCATTCCTTCTAAGGGATTCTTGCCTACAGAAATAGGTACAATGGGCATCTGAATTAAATTCACCTATTCCCTTGAATTTTAGTTCACTGATTCCTAAGATGCTTATGTTCATTCTTGCCATCCTCCTGATTGACCACATCAAATTTACCTTGATTCTTGGACCTAAAATTCCAGGTTCCTATGCAATATTGTTCTTTTTAGCACTGGACTTTGCTTCCACCAGCAGACACTTCCACAACTGAGCATCATTTCTTCTTCAGCCCAAGTGCTTCATTCTTTCTGCAATTGCCCTCCACTCTTCCCCAGTAGCATACTGGAGACCTTCTAACCTGGAGGACTCATCTTCTGGTATCATATCTTTTTGCCTTTTCATACTATTCATGGGGTTCTCATGGCAAGAATACTGGAGTGGTTTGTCATTTCCTCCACCAGTGGACCACGTTTTGTCAGAACTCTCCACTATGACCTGTGCATATTAGTTGGCCCTGCATGACATGGCACACAGCTTCATTGAGTTACACAAGCCCTTCACCACAGTGAGGCTGTGATCCATGAAAGGGAAAAGGGAATGAAGTTATTTAAGCTCAGCCAAGTTGTTGATTTTTCTGTTGTTGTTGTTGTTTTCTCTTCCTGAATGAGGGGTGTGTGAGGAAGAGAGGTTTTGGAATTCAATTTTCCTCAACAAATTACAGCATTTTGCTGAGGGCAGCTGTGTTCAAATTCTCATACTCAAAGCAGTCCCAATTTTTTTTTTTAATTTAATAAGCTATTTTTTTGGTATTTTTAAATTTATTTATTTTTAATTGAAGGATAATTAAAATGCCTAACTCTAACTTCCACATCTTACTTTCATTTTCACTTTTTTAACTAGTAGGAAGATTTCTAGGAGGTGATAATTTCAGTGACAAGAACTGTACATAACTGAGACTCCTTAGTCAATGTTATTTGGAACCTTGGGAAATTGCATGAAAATTACATTAATTTGAAATATTTAGTGCACAATGGTCAATTTTGAAAACCACTGTTTTTATTCTGTGAGTCTACAAAAGAATGTGTCCATTAAAATCTTCAAGAATTACAAACCTAGAATCTCTGTAATACAAACACATGAAAAGGTATTTATGGGTCTGGAAACTGTGTCTGACAATAACTTTAATGCAACATAATGCCAGTGTCATCAGACAATTTTCCTCACTTAAAAACACATATGGTGTTTTAAAAGTAAGCACCCATCACTTAGTGCTCAACATGCATTTAGATGTTATGCAAAGAATAACATTAAAACAATTTTATTTCATCTTCCCCACATTTATGGAGTTGGCATTACTTTCTCTATTTTACTGAGAGGAGACTGGCTTTGTGGGGCAGAGACAGGAAGAGGGAGAGCTGGGATTCAAGCTTGGAAAGGGAGACTGCAGGGCTCCCCACTGTACTTGAAAGCTTTTGCCATCATAAATGATTACCAGGTGGAATCATAAGACATAAATTGATTTTTATGCTGCTTTTCCTTCATCCTTTTTGAAATGGTAAACAGCTCCAATTTGCCCAACCACTCATATAACGTGGCTGAACAGGCAACATATCTGGTATCTGTAAGAGTCAGTGTACAGGATGGTGTATACACGCATGATCGCCCTCTGTTGCGATATGGTCTCTGAGTGACATCGTCTGAGTAGATGTTCTGTCCTGAAGTGTGTAGACCCACTACTCAGAACCCAGGTTTTCATTAGCCACACTTGGCATCACTATTACAAAATATTAAATAAATTATCTGAGATATCATTTAAGGGAAAGAGAAGGAATTAAATGAGGAAAAGTATATGAAATGGACTCTTTAGAAGTAATAAAAATAAAAATGATCAAGAATCTTCCAAGGTTTATCAAATACACCAAGGACAAGCAGAATCATCAAAAATGAGTTTGGAAACTCTTGGCATGAACTATATCCTTTAAAACAAAACTGAACAACTCCTTTCCAGCCCCTTCCCTTCCCCCTCTCAGCTGGTGATAGAAACACTGGTTCCCACACAGGAACCAGCAGCACCTCCAGCCCCAGCATCCACAGCAGCAGCCTTTCCTACTCATCTGGGATCAAAGGTCACCTCCTAGAAGCTTTGCCACCTCCTGGACCAGGCTCCCTAACTGCCTCCAGCCTCCACACCCAATTTGCCTTCCAGGACTTCCTCCACAGGGCTCCCACAATTAGGATTCCCAAGGAGCAAGGGGTAAGTTTCTGGATGTCTTCCTTCTCTGGGGGAGCTGGAGGAGACCCATGAGGGGAGGGCTTCATGCCTGAGTCACCTCTGTACCTCAGGGCCTCAACTCTAACCCCTGTTTGTTTAAGGGAAGGAGGGAGAGAGGGAAATACCACCCACCACCTCACACACCCCGCCAACTCATAAACTATACACCCCGACAACCAGCAACATCCCCTCAGACCCTACATTCCAGATGGGCCTCTCTCCTGCTTCAGTCAAACTCCTTCCAGGACTACCCTGTCTTCACCTCAACTCCCTTCACACCTCCTGGATTCTCAGCCCTTTGCACTCTGGCCTCCTCACATCTGAAACCTGTTTCTCGGGTCACCGACATCTCCTGATTCCAAATCAACCAACAACTTTCCATGGACTCACCTTCTCATTTGCATTGAGCAGACCTGTCCTTCCTTGATTCGACAACCTACCTCCTTCTTTCTCGCTCCCTGTTCACCGTGAGTCTCCTCTCCTCCCTCTTCTCTCTCTACTTACTCTCTGATATCGAGTCTTCTTATCTTGGCCCCTAAAAATGCTTCCCTTTCTCTGGGCTATCTTGTCATCCTCACAGATTCAGCTACTACAGCTCAGTGAAGGGTACACAGGCTCCATGCTCGTCCTAGATCTCCCACTCAAACACCAGATTCTTACTTCCAATGACCTGCAAGACATCTTCAACTTCAAGATAATTGAACTACAAGTGGCAGAGCTGGGATTGCAAATCAGTAAGACTAGACTTTTCTCTCCTTTTTAATGAGAATGTTTCCTACCTATCTATCCCTGTCTCTATCTGTTATGCAAAAATATGTGACAATTCTGATATGACCAGTAACTAACCACGAGCTAAGTACATGGCCAAAATCCAACCTTGGCCTGCCTTGCCATAGCAAAGAAACAGAACCTTTTGCAAAATCTTTTCAAAGTAATTCATAATCACTGTTAAAATGTGACACTGCTTTTAGGAAAAAAATGTTTCTGGGAATAAATTACATAGTTAAACCCAGCATGGCACATTTATATAATAAGTTTGCAAAATAGAAAACAATCAGACATCTTTGCAGTACAAGTCCTCTGCCTCTGCCTCTCAGCTTTGTTCACATTGGTAACAGTGGAAGCCTTGCCCACAGGCTATGCTGTCTGCACTGAGAAGTTCACTGCTGCATTTCTATGTGCAGTCTTTCATAATCCATTTAATTTCCAAAATTAACACTTGGGAAGAAAAGGAAAACTCCCCGCAAACTTAATCACTGAAAAGTAAACAGAATTAAATAACAGAAAAAAACAGCCCATGTGAGCAACGATACTAAATGAGATAAGAGCGGAGATGACACAACATCATTCTTTAGAACCTCAAGTTCACAGACAAAACAGAGGCTAGATAGAAGGTATTCCATAGGTCTCTCTCTCTCTCCCCCCTTTCTTTAAGAGCTCTCAAGGCAGAGCAATCAACCCTTGAAAAGAAAAAAGCCTATAAAAACAAAGGACATTTTCTGAGATGACTTTGATCCCGGAATCAAATTACTGGCTTAAAGACTTTGTACCCTCAATAACTGCTCTCTGTCGTCCTTGTTGGACCTCCCAGGTGGCTCAGTGGTAAAGAATTCACCTGCCAATAAAGGAAACACAGGTTTGATCCCTGGGTCAGGAAGATCCCATAGGCAATGGCAACCCACTGGGGTACCCTTGCCTTAGAAATCCCATGGACAGGGGAGCCTGCAGGGCTGTAGTCCATGGGGTCACAAAAGAGTTGGACACAACTTAGTGACTAAACAGCAACATTGTCCTTGTTAAAGTATTATTTTCAACTAATTTTTACCAATCTTTTCTTTGTAAGTAACCACATATAGCTTTATCCAAACAAAACCATGCAGTAAACATGTGCCCTCTGTGGTAATACAATGCATCGTGCTGGTGCTCAGTCATGTCCGAGTCCCTGAAACACCATAGACTGCAGCCTGACAGGCTCCTCTGTCCATGAGATTTTCCAGGCAAGAATACTGGAGTGGGTTGCCATTTCCTTCTCCAGGGGGATCTTCTTCACCCAAGGACTGAACTCTTGTCTCTTGAGTTTCCTGTATCTGCAGGAAACTTCTTTACCACTGAGCCCCCTGGGAAGGCTGATACAATGCATAATTTAGTTTATCAAGGCTATCTTTCTGTGACAGATGATTGTCTCTCTGTTATGAAATGTGCTCACAGTAAAGGGAATCCACACCAGACACCTGGAAGGCAGAGGGAGAACCACTTACCCAGCATGTCGCTGCTTCAGACCAACCTTGAGGTGACTGTGTAGCCACTCCTGCCCAGGTGTTACTCATGTTAACTCAGCCTCCCCATCACAGCCACACCTCTTGCTTACAAACACAGCCTCTGACTCAAGATAACAGGACACATCACCAGTTTGAAAGGCCCACCCTTAGCCCCTGTGAAAAGGCCTTGAGAAACAGGCACCTGCTTTTCCCTGTGAGAGCTCTGACAGGACTGCTACGTTACCTGGATGAAATCAAGAAATGTCAAGGGCAGTAAGTCATCCATTTGACCTATATCTTTCGAAAAACGATTTAAAATTCTTCCTGTAAGAACAAGATATAAAAAATTACTCATTTCTTCAGGCAGGAGCTTTAAGAGAAACAATTCATGAAATAATCAAAACAATATTTTTTAAAACATATGTATTTAGGGGCTTCCCTTGGTGGTACAGAGGATAAGAATCTGCCTGCCAATGCAGGGAGATTCCTAGGTTTAATCCCCTGGTTGGGAAGATCATCTGGAGACTAAAATGACTACCCACTCCAGTATTCTTGCCTGCAAAATCCCATGGACAGAGGAGCCTAGCGAGCTACAGTCCATGGGGACACAAAAGGGTCAGATATGACTTAGCGACTAAACAACACCAGCAAATTTAACATATTACAAATTCACATAAAATGAAATAAGGCGATGTAAGTGGTAAAAAGAAAGAGAAACTAGGATGACACCTAAAGAGAAACAAAAATATCACCAAATGTCAGTGGTGGGGAGTTGAAATTGAGCCCTGATTTTCAAAAGAATGGGGAAATCTTGTGGCAGTACTGGAAAGGGTTGGTGGATTTTAGAATGTTCCCTCATTTTAGATCTCTTATCTAAGACTCACTCCAAGTGCTAAGTCAGTAATAAACACCTGCAAAATATTTAAGTCAATCCTGATTGTTATACTAATTTTGCTTTAGTTATCAAAATTAATTTTGGCATGATACTTTTTAAATAAACATAACTTCTCTGTAATTTTTTTTTCCCTCCAGATGGTTCACATCCCCTCACATTTTGGGAAATTGTGGATTCCAGCCATTTCCAAGTGTGAGTTTAATACTGGGGTAGTAAGCCATTATTTTCAGAGGTGTACCAGGTGTGACAAACACAGATTTGTGAATAAGCATCTAAGAAGACCAGAGGGATGTAGGCAGGACAACAGAAATATTACTAAATGACTAAGGATCACTTTTTTTTTATTTTATTTTATTTTTAAACTTTACATAATTGTATTAGTTTTGCCAAATATCAAAATGAATCCGCCACAGGTATACATGTGTGCCCCACCCTGAACCCTCCTCCCTCCTCCCTCCTCCCTCCCCATACCATCCCTCTGGGTCGTCCCAGTGCACTAGCCCCAAGCATCCAGTAAGGATCACTTTTAATCGTTGATTTTATTTCCCTTCTCAGAATCCACAACAACAGTATATCCTAAAGGCAGTAAAATTAGACTATGATAACTAATTTCTAGTAAATATTTGGTGTGAACTAAAAATGCCACCTGTCACATCAGTAAACAAAGGATGCTGCAGCCATCAGGACTCTGCAGACACCCCTGCAAGGCTGGTGCACCCTGAGAAGACTCAGGATGAGAAAGCTCAGGACACTGGCCCCAGATAACGGAGATGCAGATCAGAGGAACTGTAACAGGAGGAGCCGGTTTTGACTGCATGTTGGATCTCTTTGACTTTAGCTTTTGCTACTCGTTGCTTTTATTGGGAAATCCTACTTCTCTGCCTAAATGTTAAACTAAAGTGGCTTTTTTCTGCTCACAGAGAGACAGTCTGACCTTGGCCACTTGTGAATGGCTGCAGAAAAGAAGAAATGAACACATCCCTCTCCAGTTTTGCAAGATAAATGGCCTTTTGACTTGACTTCATTGCCTGCTCTCCTCTTTGTTCTATAAAAGAAGCTGGCATCCAGACCCCAATAAGATTGTTATTTTGAGACATTAGTTTGCCATCTTCTCAGCCTGCCAGCTTTCCAAATAGAGTTATTATTCCTTGCCTCTGCACCTTGTCTGTAAAACTTAATGGGCTGTCATGAGCCAAGCAGAACAAGCTTGAACTCAGTAACAAGTAACACTACTATATGTGGTTTTCTCTTCATGACAAAACACACCAGAAACAAAGTCCACCATAAATAATCTATTGCAAATTCCACTTCTGAAAATAATCACAGGAAAGGGTTCAATTTAATATACCCACCACTAAAAGAGTAATTAATTTATGGCCCCTAAACCTTTTGCACAAACTAGGTCGATCTTTGCAGTACTCATTTGGGCTTCTATTTTCTTGAAGGAATGAAGTCATGTTAATAGACACAGGAGGGGAGACAAGATATGCCCTAGTGTGCTAGCTGCTCTAGGATTAGTAACCTTGAAGATTTAAACTTCATCCCAAATCCTTGAATAATAAATAAGTCAGCATCTGGAGATACCCACAGGTCTTGAATACCGAAGAGTCTGGTTAACTGTGGTCATGAGCACTCAAAGGCTTTGAGAACAGAAATCCAGTCCCACTTGATACTCCCAACTTCATGACTGTAGTTTTCAAATTAACTGACAAAAGTGGAGCAACTTCACAACCATAAAAGCACAGACTCCTCCAATCATTTCCTCATTACAGCTTCATAATAAGATGAGATCTGTGTGGCCCTGCGCAGTTTATTATCCTATGCTCTGCTTCTGCCTGGATCAAACAACATGTGCTGAGTAAATCTACACATGATGCTGACCTCAACAGTCTTATTTAATTATCATAAGAGTCTTGTGGAACAGGAAAGAGCAGCAGTTACTTCCATTTCACAGGAGCCAAAGTTCACAGACACCATGTCATCATCCTCACTAAGGTTCCTTAGGCACTGCCCATGTGCTAAGTGTTGTGAATGTATTAACCTTTTTAATGCCCACAGTACTGAGATATTCAAAAGTGTGTGAATCAGTCAGTTCAATTCAGTCTCTCAGTTGTAGCTGGCTTTTTGCAACTCTATGGACTGCAGCACGCCAGCCTCCCTGTCCATCACCAACTCCCAGAGCTTGCTCAAACTCATGTCGATTGAGTCGGTGATAATATCCAACCATCTCATCCTCTGTCGTCCCCCTCTCCTCCCGCCTTCAATCTTTACCAACATCAGGGTCTTTTCAAATGAGTCAGCTCTTCACATCAGGTGGCCAAAGTATTGGGGCTTCAGCATCAGTCCTTCCAATGAATATTCAGGACTGATTTCCTTTAGGATGGACTGGTTGGATCTCCTTGCAGACCAAGGGACACTCAAGAGTCTTTTCCAACACCACAGTTCAAAAGCATCAAGTCTTCAGCACTAGCTTTCCTATGATCCAACTCTCACATCCATTCATGACTACTAGAAAAACCATAGCTTTGACCAGATGGACTTTTGTCAGCAAAGTAATGTCTATGCTTTTTAATATGCTGTCTAGATTGGTCATAGCTTTTCTTCAAAGGAGCAAGCGTCTTTTAATTTCATGGCCACAGTCACCATCTGCAGTGATTTTGGAGCCCAAGAAAACAAAGTCTCTCACTGTTTCCACTGTTTCCCCACTTATGTGCCATGAAGTGATGGGACCAGATGTCACAATCTTAGTTTTCTGAATGTTGAGTTTTAACCCAGCTGTTTCACTGTCCTCTTTCACTTTCATCAAGAGGCTCCTCAGTTCCTCTTTGCTTTCCGCCATAAGGGTGGTGTCATCTGTATATCTAAGGTTATTGATATTTCTCCTGGCAATCTTGATTCTGGCTTGAGCTTCATCCAGCCCAGGATTTCACATGATGTACTCTGCATATAAGTTAAATAAGCAGGGTGACAATATACAGCCTTGACGTACTCCTTTCTGAACTTGGAACCTGTCCATTGTTTCATGTCCAGGTCTAAATGTTGCTTCTTGATCTGCATACAGATTTCTTAGGAGGCAGGTCAGGTGGCCTGGTAATCCCATCTCTTTCAGAATTTTCCAGAGTTTATTGTGATCCACACAGTCGAAGGCCTTGGCATAGTCAATAAAGCAGAAGTAGATATTTTTCTGGAACTCTCTTGCCTTTTTGATGATCCAACAGATGTTGGCAGCTTGATCTCTGGTTCCTCTGCCTTTTCTAAAACTAGCTTGAATATCTGGAAGTTCTCAATTCAGGTACTGTTGAAGCATCACTTGGAGAATTTTGAGCATTATTTGCTAGCATGAGAGATGAGTGCAATTGTGCAATAGTTTGAACATTCTTTAGCATTGCCTTTCTTTGGGATTGGAATGAAAACTGACTTTTTCCAGTCCTGTGGCCACTTGCATAGTTTTCCAAATTTGCTGGCACACTGAGTGCAGCACTTTAACAGGAGCATCTTTTAGAATTTGAAGTAATTCAGCTAACTCCATCAACTGCACTAGCTTTTTTGTAGTGATGCTTCCTAACACCCATCTGACTTCAGACTCCAGGAAGTCTGGCTCTAGGTGAGTGATCACACCATCATGGTTATCTGGGTCATGAAGGTCTTTTTGTATAGTTCTTCTATGTATTCTTGCCACCTTTTCTTAATATCTTCTGCTTCTGTTAGGTCCATACCATTTCTGTCCTTTATTGTGCCCATCTTTGCTTGAAATGTTCCCTTGGTATTTCTAATTTTCTTGAAGCAACCTCTAGTCTTTGCTAGTGTGTTAACAGTATCCTCATATTTTACAGGTTAGAAAATTGAGACACAGAGAAATGAAATAACTAGCACAAACATAAAGATTAAAGTAACTATAACTGGCTACTACTATTAGTAATTAGCAACAGGACTGAACCGAGACAGCTGGTTCTAGAATCCATAATTATAACCATGGCACCATCCTGCCTGGAGATTTGCCTGCCCAGTAGTATCTACCTGCTTTATCCTTGGTCACACAGCTAGTTGATGACCAGGCTGAGCTTATTCCTATCCTCCCTCCAGCCCTCATTCCTGCCTGTCCCAGAAACAATCCCTGATTGACAGGTCCTGTCAATCATCACTTGCAAAAAAACAAAGCCACCTTGGGCCTCAGCACAAGTCTAACCACCTGAACAGCGTGGGCATGTCCACTGATGAACTAACCCTTCAGAGGAACCCAGGTCAGGAGGGTACTCTCTGAAGAAAGACAGGTCAAAGGCCTCATGGTAGAGGAAGCAACCACTAGGAAACCTTCAGGGACACTCTTCCTTAACACTGAAGATCCACCTGCCACATACCACAAGACCGCTTAAATATAACCAAAAGTCCATTGCAAAACTAGAGAGCAGATTTTATTGAGGAGGATGTATACATTTAACTGATCTTGTGTTTTAACTAATTTTCCATTACCATTTAGGTAAACCTCAAGGTATTAACGCATGTCAGAGCTCTGTGGTCCCAGAAACGAATGGGCAATGAAACAAAGACACACACAGCCTGTCTCCTTTACAGATGTTCCTGGAAGAAGGTCCTTCTTAACACCATGTAAGCTTAACACCATGTAACACAGCCAACATTCCAACAACCTGTCAAAAACATTTCAACATGTTTTCATTATCTGTTGGATGTTTCATATGCCACACAACAAATGGGCTCTTAAACCATCCTGCAAAATAAACATTCATTTATCTTTACTGCTGCTGCTACTGCTAAGTCACTTCAGTCGTGTCTGACTCTGTGCGACCCCATAGATGGCAGCCCATCAGGCTCCCCTGTCCCTGGGATTCTCCAGGCAAGAACACTGGAGTGGGTTGCCATTTCCTTCTCCAAATTAGCAGTTTAGGACTCATCTAACATTTCTATTATACTTCTTCAACAGAACCCAAGATGAACCACTAGTAAAACAGATTATAAGATTATTTGGATATTGGATGAATTGATCTGCTGAACTCTAGAATTCACAGAAGGAATTAAAACTTCTAATTTGTTTTTTAACAAATAAAATTCTGCACTGTGCTAATCTCATTTTGCATATAATTTAGCAAATGGCTATTAAGGCTTTATTGTAAGGGATTACAAAAAAAAAGTCCTATTGTGCACCATGTAAGATACAGAAAATAATGATTCACAAATAACTAACGAACAACTAAGGGAATCATGGTTTTTCCTTTCATTATAGACTTCTCAAAATCAAAATGTTTTCAAATTAAAGTTATATTAAGAGTTTATGGAAAATCACATCCCTAGCTTAAGAACTTAAAGGTCTTTCTATTTTAAAAAGGAATGGATGATTATAACTATAGCTTTTTAAAATGTTGCTTTGGAGAAAAGTCTTGATTCTTTGTTTCATTCTTTCTAGTAGCTTTTTCTTTGCCTGCTTACTATAAAATAAAGCACTGTTAGTCTGAGGACAATTTCTGATTCAGTTACAGATACACATAAATTGCAAGAAAAGCTCATACACTCCTATATTCAGATTTCCTCTGGTAGGAAAAAATAGCTATGAAATTTTTATATAAAACTAATCAACATGCACAGTGATTTTTGTCCTAGCATCTCTTCCATTTTCAACTATCAAACATAATTAGGCATTAAAAGTGTTAAGACATAGAAAAACTTGGTGTCTGACTTACCTATCGGATTTCTATTGAAGAACAATACCGGAGCTCTCAAAATGGACTCCAACATTTTGTTGTGCAAAGTTTGTGAAGAATTAACAAGGACATAGAATATCAACAGAGATCTTGTGATGCCAAAAAGGATGGTAGATACAATTAACCCTGAAATAAAGAAACATCACTCAGCACAAGATCTCTGCCTTATACTCAATGATGCTAAAGCATGGTAGGCAGTTTATAAAGATACCGTGTATTGCATTCTATAAGTAAAATTTATACAGAAATTTACATATATAGAATATAGAATCAATAAATTTATATATATACATGATTGTGTAAGAGCTCAATGCTTTCACAAAATATAAAGAACAATATAAAAAACACCATTTTCTTCTCATGAAATAGAAACAACACAGAGGAGGGTGGAAATTGTGTAAACTGCAGGCGCATTCTAGGTTTTCCTAATTCAATTAAAAGTTCTAATAAAAACTCAGGAGAAAAAAGATAATTAATTCAAGTTGAGTTATTTCAAATCCTAAAAGATGATGCTGTGAAAGTGCTGCACTCAATATGCCAGAAAATTTGGAAATCTCGGCGGTGGCCACAGGACTGGAGAAGGTCAGTTTTCATTCCAATCCCTAAGAAAGGCAATGACAAAGAATGCTCAAACTACCACACACTCTCATCTCACATGCTTGTAAAGTTATGCTCAAAATTCTCCAAGCCAGGCTTCAGCAATACATGAACCATAAACTTCCAGATGTTCAAACTGGTTTTGGAAAAGGCAGAGAAACCAGAGATCAAATTGCCAAGCCCGCGGAATCATTGAAAAAGCAAGAGAGTTCCAGAAAAACATATATTTCTGCTTTATTGACTATGCCAAGGCCTTTGACTTTATGGATCACAATAAACTCTGGAAAATTCTGAAAGAGATAGGAATAAAAGACCACCTGACCTGCCTCCTGAGAAATCTGTATGCAGCTCAGGAAGCAACAGTTAAAACTGGGCATGGAACAACAGACTGGTTCCAAATAGGAAAAGGAGTACGTCAAGGCTATATATTGTCACCTTGCTTATTTAACATATATGCAGAGTACATCATGAGAAATGCTGGGCTGGATGAAGCATAAGCTGGAATCAAGATTGCCAGGAGAAATAGCAATAACCTCAGATATGCAGATGACACCATCCTTATGGCAGAAAGTGAAGAACTAGAGCCTCTCTGATGAAAGTGAAAGAGGAGAGTGAAAAAGTTGGCTTAAAGCTCAACATTCAGAAAATGAAAATCATGGCATCCGGTCCTATCACTTCACGGCAAATAGATGGGGAAACAGTGGAAATAGTGGCAGACTTTATTTATTGGGGGCCTCAAAAATCACTGCAGATGGTGACTGCAGCCACAAAATAAAAAGACACATACTCCTTGAAAGAAAAGTAATGACAAATCCAGACAGCATATTGAAAGAGACATTACTCGGCCAACAAAGGTCCGTCTAATTAAGGCTATGGTTTTCCCAGTGGTCATGTATGGATGTGAGAGTTGGACCATAGGAAAGCTAGCACCAAAGACTCAATGCTTTTGAACTCTGATGTTGGAGAAGACTCTTGAGAGTCCCTTGGACTGCAAGGAGATCCAACCAGTCCGTCCTGAAGGATATCAGTCCTGAATATTCATTTGAAGGACTGATGCTGAAGCTGAAGCTCCAATGCTTTGGCCACCTGATGTGAAGAGCTGACTCATTTGAAAAGACCCTGATATTGGGAAAGATTGAAGGTGGAAGGAGAAGCGTATAAGAGAGGATGAGGATTCATTTTGATGTTTGGCAAAACTAATACAATTATGTAAAATTTTAAAATAAAATAAAATTAAAAAAAAAAAGAGAGGATGAGATGGTTAGATGCCATCACCGACTCAATGGACATGAGTTTGAGTAAACTCCAGGAGTTGGTGATGCTGAAGGGCCTGATGTTGGAAGGCCTGACATGCTACAGTCCATTGGGTCCCACAGAATTGGACACAACTGAGAGACTGAACTAAACTGATAAAAAGTAGTTGATCTTCCTTTCCCCTCATTTCAAATATCACTACTTACAGTATGTCCCATGATCTAAAACTCTGGTATGCTTTGGAGCCAACACACAAATTAACAGGGAACAAGAGAAAAGACTTAGCATTTCCTTGTAAACATCTAATTACAAGTAAGTGTCTATGTACTTTCATGTAAAGTTGCTACTTGAGAACCTACTGTATAGCACAGAGAAGTCTATTCAGTGCTCTGTGGTGACCGAAGTGGGAAAGAAATCAAAAAATGGGAGGATATAACTGGTTCACTTTCCTGAACAGCAGAAAGTAACACAACATGGTTATGCTACAACTATACTGTAATAAAAATTAGTAAAACTTTTAAAAATAAATAATGAAGTAGTTACTTCTATGCCCAAGTAGCTTTAAAGAGTATGAAAAGATCATGTTAAGTTGTAAGTGGACCATCCCTTAAACAACTGAATTGGAAGGAACTACAAATTAGATTTTGACATGAGGTAATTAAGTTAACTAATCTCTCACTAAGAGATTTATAGAAACATAAAGCATTTGTAAATAAATATCATCATTTAAAGGTATGTCTTTTCTTTTTTTTATTTTATTTTTAAACTTTACAAAATTGTATTAATTTTGCCAAATATCAAAATGAATCTGCCACGGGTATACATGTGTGCCCCATCCTGAACCCTCCTCCCTCCTCCCTCCCCATACCATCCCTCTGGGTAGTCCCAGTGCACTAGCCCCAAGCATCCAGTATCGTGCATCGAAGCTGGACTGGCAACTCATTTCATACATGATATTTTACATGTTTCAATGCCATTCTCCCAAATCTTCCCACCCTTTCCCTCTCCCACAGAGTCCATAAGACTGTTCTATACATCAGTATCTCTTTTGCTGTCTCATACACAGGGTTATTGTTACCATCTTTCTAAATTCCATATATATGCGTTAGTATACTGTACTGGTGTTTTTCTTTCTGGCTTACTTCACTCTGTATAATACGCTCCAGTTTCATCCACCTCATTAGAACTGATTCAAATGTATTCTTTTTAATGGCTGAGTAATACTCCATTGTGTATATGTTCCATAGCTTTCTTATCCATTCATCTGCTGATGGACATCTAGGCTGCTTCCATGTCCTGGCTATTATAAACAGTGCTGCAATGAACATTGGGGTACATGAGTCTCTTTCCCTTCTGGTTTCCTCAGTGTGTATGCCCAGCAGTGGGATTGCTGGATCATAAGGCAGTTCTATTTCCAGTTTTTTAAGGAATCTCCACACTGTTCTGCATAGTGGCTGTACTAGTTTGCATTCCCACCAACAGTGTAAGAGGGTTCCCTTTTCTCCACACCCTCTCCAGCATTTATTGCTTGTAGACTTTTGGATCGCAGCCATTCTGACTGGTGTGAAATGGTACCTCATAGTGGTTTTGATTTACATTTCTCTGATAATGAGTAATAGAAAGCCCAGAGATAAATCCATGCACATATGGACACCTTATCTTTGACAAAGGAGGCAAGAATATACAATGGATTAAAGACAGTCTTTTTAACAAGTGGTGCTGGGAAATCTGGTCAACCACTTGTAAAAGAATAAAACTAGAACACTTTCTAACACCATACACAAAAATAAACTCAAAATGGATTAAAGATCTCAACGTAAGACCAGAAACTATAAAACTCCTAGAGGAGAACATAGGCAAAACACTCTCTGACATACATCACAGCAGGATCCTCTATGACCCACCTCCCAGAATATTGGAAATAAAAGCAAAAATAAACAAATGGGACCTAATTAAACTTAACAGCTTCTGCACATCAAAGGAAACTATTAGCAAGGTGAAAAGGCAGCCTTCAGAATGGGAGAAAATAATAGCAAATGAAGCAACTGACAAACAACTAATCTCTAAAATATACAAGCAACTCCTACAGCTCAACTCCAGAAAAATAAATGACCCAATCAAAAATGGGCCAAAGAACTAAATAGACATTTCTCCAAAGAAGACATACAGATGGCTAACAAACACATGAAAAGATGCTCAACATTTAAATGTATGTCTTTTCAATGACATAAGCGATCACTAATATGCATCATACAGCTATGAATCAAAACAGCCCTCCAAACATCTCTTCTGCTCACAATGGTAGAGTGGGTAAATAGAGTAAATATAATAAATACTGGTGCACTCGGACGACCCAGAGGGATGGAATGGGGAGGGAGGAGGGAGAGGGGTTCGGGATGGGGAACACATGTATACCTGTGGCGGATTCATTTTGATATTTGGCAAAACTAATACAGTTATGTAAAGTTTAAAAATAAAATAAAAAAAAATAAAAATAAAAAAATAATGATTAAAAAAAAAAAATAAATAGTCCATCAAGTACTTTTTTTCCATTCAGATGACACATCAGTATTATTTAAATTCTGAAAGCTGTTCAAATTCCTGAATTCCATCAACAGGCATTTGCTGCCTACCATCCTATATGAATATGTAACAGAATCCCTTCCTCCTTTTTAAGTCCACATAATCCACCAATTCAGAAGGTAAACAGCTAATGGGTTTAAGTTTCTTAGCAAGTGATCAATAAAATAAATACCAAATTTCAATGAGTGGATTTTCATATAAATCACTTTTTGTAGAAAGATTGTACAAACATTTCCTGTGGGAATATTTAAATTAAAAAAAATTAATTGGGGTATAACTGTCTTACAATGTTGTGTTAGTTTCTGCTGTACAAGGAAGTGAATCAGCTACATGTATACAAATATCCCCTCTGTCTTGTACCTCCTTCCCCACCACCATTTCCACCCCTCTAGGTCACCACAGATCACCAAGCTGAGCTCCTTGAGCTATACAAAAACAACTTCCCACTAGCTATTTGTTTTACATGTGGTAGTATAGATATATCAATCCTAATTTTCTAACTTACCCCCTTAACGAGTGTCAACCATCTATTCTTTACCTCTACATTTTTATATCTAAAAATTATTAAATTTTATATATATAAAGAGAATTTACACAAATATTTAAAAAATACTTTTATTCAAGAAACGTATTTTATGCTGAAAAGTGTTTCCCAGCTCACAAGGCCCTGTGTTTGTCTCCCTCTTAAAGATTTGAATCATGACTTTCAGTTCTCAAAATCATCTGTGAAGAAGCTGCTAAAGTGCCAGACATGGGGAAATACCGTGGGAGGGTCACATTCACCATCGTTTACTTTTTCTTCAGAGAAACTACATGAGGGTCATAAGAAGAGGTTGAACAAGCACCACCTCCCCCTGCCTGTGGGAAAGTGAGGCTTTGTGCAGATTTCATAGCACTTTGGGTCAGACCAGAAATAACTCACTGGTATCTATTCCTACTGTTGCAAATAGCATCTATATTGTACCATTTTTCTAGATTCCACATATATGTGTTAATTATGCATTTTTGTTTTTCTCTTTCTGACTTACTTCACTCTGTATGACAGACTCTAGGTCCATCCATGTCTACAAATGACTCAATTTTGTTTCTTTTTATGGTTGAGTAATATTCCAGTGTGGGCTTCCCTGGTGGCTCAGTGATAAGAACCTGCCTGCCAATGGAGGATGCAGGTTCAATCGCTGGGTCAGGTAGACCCCCTGGAGAAGGAAATGGCAACTCACTCTAGTATTTTTGCCTAGGAAACCACATGGAAGAGGAACCTGATAGGCTACAGTCCATGGGGTTGATGAAAATGAGTCAGACATGATTTAGCAACTGAACAACAAAAATATGCCAGTGTATATATGTTCCATAAATGAGATGCAAAGACTACCTTGATAATGAGAAAAAATATCTGCAAACTAAGCAATTTTCATGGAGAAGGCAATGGCATCCCACTGCAGTAGCCTTGCCTGGAAAATCCCGTGGACGGAGGAGCCTGGTAGGCTGCAGTCCATGGGGTCGCTAAGAGTCGGATACAACTGAGTGACTTCACTTTCAATTTTCACTTTCATGCATTGGAGAAGGACATGGCAACCCATTCCAGTGTTCTTGCCTGGAGAATCCCAGGGATGGTGGAGCCTGATGGGCTGCCATCTATGGGGTCGCACAGAGTCGGACACGACTGAAGTGACTTAGCAGTAGCAGTAAGCAATTTTCAAGGGATTAATTTCCAAAATATACAAACAGCTCATGTAACTCAAAAAAAAAAATCAAAAAAATGGGCAGAAGACTTAAATAGACACTTTCCAAAGAAGACAGACAGATGGCCAAAAGGCACATGAAAAAATGTTCAACATCACTCAATTTTTCAGTTCAATTCAGTTCAGTCACTTAGTCGTGTCTGACTCTTTGTGACCCCATGGACTGCAGGCCACCAGGCTTCCCTGTCCATCACCAAATCTTGGAGCTTGCTCAAACTCAAGTCTCTCAAGTGGCTGATTTCATCCAACCATCTAATCCTCTGTTGTCCCCTTCTCCTCCTGCCATCAGTCTTTCCCAGCATCAGGGTCTTTTCCAAGAAGTCAGTTCTTCACATCAGATGGCCAAAATATGGGAGCTTCAGCTTCAGCATGAGTCCTTCCAATGAATATTTAGGACTGATTTCCTTTAGGATGGACCTGTTGGATCTCCTTGCAGTCCAAGGGACTCTCAAGAGTCTTCTCTAACAGCACAGTTCAAAAGCATCAAGTCTTCAGCATTCAGCTATCTTGATAGTCCAACTCTCACATCCATATGTAGATCAAAACTACAATAAGGTAGGACTTTACACCAGTCAGAATGGCCATCATCAAAAAATCTACAAGCAATAAATGCCAGAGAGAGTGTGGAGAAAAGGAAACCTTTTTACACTGTTGGTGGGAATGTACATTGATACAGCCATACTGTTCACCATGGAGAACAGTATGAAGATTCTTTAAAAAATGAGGAATAAAACTACCATATGACCCAGCAATCCCACAACTGGGCAATATCCTGAGGAAACCATAATCCAAATGACACATGGCCCTCAAGGTTCACAGCAACAGTATTTACAAAAGCTAGGACATGGAAGCAATCTAGATGTCCATCAACAGATGAATGGAAGAAGACATTTAAAATTTTAGTGAAGATGAATGCTATATAAATTCTAAACACTCCTGTGAATAGAGAGGGTCATTTTTATTAGTCTGGCAAGCCAAATGTTAAATCAATCACACAGTTGGGGATGAGACAACACTGTGATCTCAAGGTAAGAAAGAGAAGGAATTCTAATCCCACACATGGGATTACTTCCTGCTTAGCTTCTCAAGCAATTAGTGAAGCCCAAGAGAGGAGCAGTATGGAAGTCTGCATACCTTCAAGGCAATAACACTTTTATTTCAGGACCCTTGCTGCCAGAGAATTTCATGTAAGATCAATAAAAGCCAGGATTTATTCAGACAGAATTAGAACACTCTGAACCACAGGATGGGGATCCCTTTCTAATCTCCTTGCCCATTCATACGATGATACAAGATTTAGCTAAAGTGACTTATTAGAATAGACAATAGCCACATATTTCCAGTGGCTGACTTTCATAATGTGCAATCCTGGTTTAACTTCCAAAACCCAGTGCACAGTAAATTAAGAGTCTTCGCTCAACCTCTTTCTTCTAGATTTCTAGATTTTAAAAATAATTATTCTAGTTAATTCACAGCGTAAATGCAACTCAGACTCTTAGTCACATAAGATATTACTGAATTACTCCTGGAGGCCCTAGTTGCTCACACAGCCTCATTGTAAACACCTCAGACTCTCATATAATGGACTAGAAGATTCAACTTTACCTGAATAAACTGTAAAGTACCAGTTCAGATCGAGGATAAAAAATGTGTCTTCTTTTCCATATACCCTAAAATACAGGTCTCTTTGTATATTCCCCCTATGGAACAGGGAAGAAAAAAATATTACATTATAGATATAAATATTTACACAAAAATTAAAGAAAAAAACATACTTTGATTCCAGAGAAATGTTTTGTGTTGAAAAGCGTTTCCCAGGTCATGAGGCTCTGTGTTTGTCTCCCTTTTAAAGATTTGAATCACGACTTTCAGTTCTCAAAATTGTCTGTGAAGAAGCTTTTAAGGGTCAGACATGGGGAAACACCGTGGGAGGGTCACGTTTCACCATCAAGTTTACTTTTTCTTCAGGAAATTACGTGAGGGTCAGAAGAGGAGGCTGAGCAAGCGCCACCTCCCCCCTGCCTGTGTGAAAGTGAGGCTTCATAAACATTTCACAGCACTTTGGGTCAGACCCGGAATCACTCACCAGTCTGCAAGCCACCAATCCTGCAGGACATAGACAACCTGGAGCAGGAAACAATAGTCACTCAGACACCAACATTACTGAGCCCTCACACCTCGCTCACTAGGCTGGGGATGGAAAGGCTCTAGAACACTGAGGCGGTCCTTCCAGCTCAGGCCTGCATCAAATCCAACATCCCAGATGACCACAGGTCAGGGAAGGGCATGCTGCATTTTAATATCTCTAAAACATATCCCCTTTTCCCATTCAACCTGTCATGTACACACAACAGTAAGCCTCACTTATTTTGGTCCCCACAAAAAACATAGTTCACAGCAAATCCAAGTGGACTACAAAATGCAATAATAACAATATAGATGCTGAGGTTTTTCAAAGGAAAAAGCTTGACAGGTACTGTGATGGTCAGTCTTCTGTGTCAGCATGGCCAGGCAAGTCTCCAGTGATTCACCAAACACTTGTCTAGATGTTGCCTTGAAGCTATTTTGTGGATGTGGTTCACATCCATCATGAGAACTTCAGTAGAGGAGATCACCCTCAACACTGTTGTGGCCTCGTCCAGTCAGTCAAAGGCCCTTAGAGCAATGTCACATTCACCCAGCTAGATCTCACAACTTCAGGGGCCAGTTCTTTGAGACAAATCTCTTAATATGCATATTTTAAAATATTTATAAAATACAGTATGCTGCTGCTGTTGCTGCTGCTGAGTCACTTCAGTCATGTCTGACTCTGTGCGACCCCATAGACAGCAGCCCACCAGGATACCCCGTCCCTGGGATTCTCCAGGCAAGAACACCAGAGTGGGTTTCCATTTCCTTCTCCAATGCATTAAAGTGAAAAGTGAAAGTGAATTCGATCAGTCGTGTCCGACCCTCAGCGACCCCATGGACTGCAGCCTTCCAGGGTCCTCCATCCATGGGATTTTCCAGGCAAGAGTACTGGAGTGGGGTGCCATTGCCTTCTCCAAAATACAGTATAAATAGTACATAAACATCAAGATGAGTGCACAAACCAGAATACACACCCTCACGTACCTGAGCTGCGATGTTTACTAGAATAAGGAAGGTGATGACAAGCCAGCCAGCACCGGCTGTGAAGTAATTCTCATAGGTCTTAAAACCAACTCTTCCTTCCAAATGGTTCTCTAGAGGTAGTGTAACCTGTATATTCTCAGTCTGAGAGGGAAAAATGGCAGTTAGAGATGAAATTTTAAATAAAGAACCCCCAAATTTCAAAAGTTCAACACTGCCCTCCACTGCAAAGCTGTGGAGAAAATGACACATCTCATGCACTGGCAGGAGAGCAGGATGGCCCATCTCCTCTGGAGAAGGATGTGAGAATATCTAGTGAAACCATGTGTGCATTTACCTTTGGACCCAGCCATTCTACTCCTAGGAATCTATTACAAATAAGGAAACATCATTTGCACGAGGTCATTCACGTTTGGGTAGCTTTGCTTAAAGTAGATCAAGACTCTGAGCATAAGCACAGCCTACATGATTCAAGTATAAATGCAGAAGCTTCTTCCAAAATAACACACAGAATGATATGGAGCTAGTGTATCCCTCCAGATGACTGTGTCACTCAATGACAGGAACATACAACATACTAAGGGCTCAAAATACTAGCCAAATACAGTAAACTGAGTTCACAGAGTGAGTTGGACTAATATGAGTTTGGATAGCAAGGGACAAGCATATGATCCAAATCTATTTGGTTCCTAAATTTCAGAGAGTGATTCCTGAGTGTGGAATGTGAGGGATTAATTTGAACAGAAGTCAGAAACATCCAGGCTTCTGGGTCTGGATAGTGAAGCTTTGGACATCGAGGAATACCTGTGGATGTTTTTAAGGGAGATCTAGTCCATTTTTGTACTTCTGTCTGGAGGACTCAGAATGGATTATACAGTCTCATGGACCAAGGATGTCCAGGGCTCTATGCTGGCCACTGGGATTCAAGGTGGACAAAATGTAGGTCTCAGCGTTGAAGGGTAAGAAAGGAAGATGGGAACTATTTACAAAGTGTTTGCTGTGAGTCAGGTCCTTTACACACACTGCTGCTGCTGCTGCTAAGTCGCTTCAGTCGTGTCCAACTCTTGTGCGACCCCATAGACGGCAGCCCACCAGGCATCCTGGCCTAATCACAAACCATCTGACACCGAGGCAAAATAATACAGCCAGTCAGCTGCAGTGCCAGAATACTCCAACATATAGGAAAAGTAGCTGATTTAATGAGGTCACAGCAGGACTCAGTCTAAGAGGGTCTTCACATTAAGCCTCGGGATGCATAAGGGAAGCCGGGGGCCACCAGCATGACTAGGATGTAACTAAGGTAAACTGAAGAGTTCTCAGTCAGTGTGAGCCACATTCACCCAGAAATTCACAGCAGTGCACCCACTCCTGATCTCCATAAGATTCTCTATCCTACACCCTAAGGGCTTGCTCCCTTCATGCTCTTCTAACTCTACCAATTCCATGGAACAAGACTTTGGGAACCTTATGGTTTACTTTGGGACAAATGAAGACATGAGCAGAGCAGACTGAAGGTCCCTGAGACCACCAAGAGCAGACAGACCCGGCACACTACAGGGTGAGAAACTCACATCTTGGTCCTCTGGAGCCGCATCTTTCAGTGAGGGTCTGGGAGACTGGACAGACTGAACCAAAGACTCAGAGACCAGAGTGGGAGTTCCTGGAACTGGAGATGGTTCAGACTGCTCATTCCCCTTCTCAAAAAGGGAAAAAATATCTACCTCAGATTTCAGGAACTCAGTGTAAGTCCCTCTTTTCACCATTTTGCCCTAAAATAAAAAAGTTTGAGAGAAATTAATTTACAGTCAGTAATATTAAACCAACCTAATATTAATCAGGAAAAGTTATCTGGTCTTAAATTATAATTTTGGGGAAAAAATAATGATCCCTGGGTCTAGAATTCTTGTTGAAAAATCTAGTACAGTCAACTAAACACAGAATTGAGCATTCTGTTCCCTGCCAAACCCTGTGTTAGGTGCTGAAGGATGTGAAACAAATGTGGGCTCATGTGTTAAAAATGGAGGACATGGGCATAACTGCTGTGGGCACTCAGGGAAGCAAGAAGTACAGAAGTTGGTGGGAGGATCAGCACAGTCTTTTAGACAACGTGCAAACTGACAGAAGCCTCATATGAGAAGTAGGATTGTAAAAAAGCAATTAGGAAGAATATTCTGGGAAAGAAAGCTAAACTTAACAGAGAGGTGGGCACAAGCACACCTGCATATAGGTAAGAGTCACTCATCAAATATTTGCTGCCAACTGTCATAGTATCATGTGTCCCAGGTGGGACAAGACATATAGGGAACCAGCCCTGGAGAGAGAGATGCATCTCCCTGGTCTCTACAATTGCCCCCATAAACTCAGGAAGTTCCCAATGGAATTCAATATTCCACCTGCAAAAGTAATTAAGCAAGGAGGCCATGAGGCCAGAGTGGCTCTAAAGCCTTGGCAGTCTGTGCCCACAAATCAACACCTAAGCCAGAATCAGTGCACTCAGAGCTGAGAAAAAACTTAGGAACTACCAGCCACAAGCAGCCAACCAGGATTCCCCAATCAGGCAGCTGCTTAAGCCTCAGCCAATCTAATCATTTTTCCAATGACTGAGTGACTGAACTGAACTGAACTGAATCTAATCATGCTCTTTGAACACGTGTGACAGACACATCCTTGTACAGTTTCCCTTCCTTACAAAGTCATATAAAATAATGTGCAGATGTTTCACTATTTTCTCACCCCATGAAACTAGATGTGGCTGATTCACTCCGTGACAAATAAAACATTAGGAAAAAAAAAAAAAACTCAGGATGGAAAACTAACCAAATGAGAGCAGCTCTGGTTACAGCAGGTCGGGTGGAGGGAGATGACCCCTCTCACTGTAGCCCCTGAGGTGAGCAACTGGGAGGAAACCAATGAAGCCTTTGGGTACCATGTGATACTGCAGAGCTAGAAAATTATGCAGGATATACTGTGTCTTGTTCCACTTGGGAGGCACAATTCACACACCTCTTTAATGAAATCATCACTTACCACGTCATATCTGTAATATGTACAATGAGATGACAGTACAAAGACAGCAGTTTCACTCAGCAGCCAAGTGCTGACAATTCCGAGGGGACAAGGGGGCAGCCATCCCCCTTCTGCTGTGAGAGAGGGACCAGACAGTGAGGATGGTCCCCAATTCATCTAGGGGTGCTCACCAGTGGACAAATGATTACTTTGTTAGTACTAAAACTGGAGGCAGCATCCTCAAAGGAAGCAATAAGAGGACCCTAAAACATCTAGGGACTGGCAAGATAGGTTATTCTCCTGCCACTGATCCTGTGCTCATAACCCTGTCAACACTGGGGTTTACACACTAGAGTCGCCCCCTCTGCACGTGAAACCAACTGCTCTCAAGCTTGAGAAACCTTAGCCCTTCCCCTACCCCATTCCTAGAGGAGTGGAGAGGAGTCCACACAGAGAACTGTTTCTAGAGAGGCAGGGGTTAATAATAATATAGAGAGGCAAGAGTTTTAATAATCTTTCTTAGAGCAGACATTCATTTCTTAAGTCAGGGATTTGATCCAGGACCTTGGAACAGTCAGGGGTTAACGATAGAGGTCCTGAGGCCCAGAGGCAAATAAGCAAAGGATTGAAGCAAGCAATCACTAAGTCTGAACACTTCGCACTAATCTCCACTCCACCCTCAACCATGCTAGGAGTTGTGAGTTGAATGGTGCTCCCCTCCTCAAAAAGATGGGTTCATCGAACCTGGACTGGCAACTCGTTTCATACATGATATTTTACATGTTTCAATGCCATTCTCCCAAATCTTCGCCAGTCCAGGTTCGATGCAGGATACTGGATGCTTGGGGCTGGTGCACTGGGACGACCCAGAGGGATGGAATGGGGAGGGAGGAGGGAGGAGGGTTCAGGATGGGGAACACATGTATACCTGTGGCGGATTCATTTTGATATTTGGCAAAACTAATACAGTTATGTAAAGTTTAAAAATAAAATAAAATTTAAAAAAAAAAAAGATAGGTTCAAACATGACACCCATAAACACCTTATTTGGAAACAAGGTCTTTGCAGATGTACTCAAGATGAGATCACGCTGGACCAGGGTGACCCTACATCCCATAAGACCAAAGAAACCCAGACAGACGCAGGGACTACAGCCACATGACATCAGAGGCAGAGAGCACAGTGCTGCAGCTGGAAGCCAAGGAACACAAGGAAGGCCTGTGAACACCAGAGGCTGGAAAGAAGGATTCTCCCCTGGAGCCTCCAGGGAGAGCATGGTCCTGCCAGCACCTGGATTTGGGACCCGTAGCCTCCAGAACAGGGAGACGATAAACTCCTGTTTTTTTAAGTCACCCAGTTTTCAGTGCTTTGTTACAGCAGCTCTAGAAACTGATACCCTAGCCTGAGCCCACACTTCTGTCTCCTCAGCTTTACTAAGACTTGTAACTGCTTCTGCTGTCCCCCCTCCAGAGACCATCAGAGGACTCTCTTAACTCTCACATCAGAACACATCCCTCCTCTGCTCTGGACCATCCAAGGCTTCCATCCCACTTCCGGTCCCTGCCCACAGCTTGGAGACCAACTCCCTCCCATCCCCCTGCTCACTCTCCTCAGACACGCTGGTCTTCCTGCTGTTCCTCCAATCTGCCAGGTCAGCTCCTTCCTGAGGACCCCCTGCCTTAGACCCCCTCCCCCAGGTGACTGTGTGGTGCCCACCTTCATGTCACTCAGACCCCATGAGGCACCAGCTCCTCAGGGAGGCAGCCAGGATGTCAGCCCACCTCTCTCTGTCACATCCTCCCCATAAGAACAGGAGACCCGTGAAGGCAGGGCCTTGTCCTCCTGCTGCACAGGCTCCCACACATATCGGGCACATAGAGACCTGGGCAGGGAGACCAGCAACTGGAGACACCAGCAGAGAGGGCATCTGTGACCCGGGTGCTCAGTTACCCAACCTCACTTCTGGTGTTAATGGAAGATGCTCTTTAGGCAAACTATGTATAACAATCACCTGGATACAATCAGATCTTAGTATCCCTAATTTCTAAATAATACACTTTGACTTAAGTCTAATTTCTAAAAAGTACACTTTGACTAAATAAAATAGCATCATTATCCTTTTAAAATTTCATTAGAACAGTGACGATGTAATAACCCTGTGGTTGTACTTTCATACACTTTAGGGTTTATGTGACTTAGAGTATCACAGTGATATTTCTACAGGTCTTTGGATTCATCCTCCAAGGTGTGAACATCAGCTCTGAGAAGAAGGGGGTGAAAAACTGAGGGAGAAGAGGGCGCTTACCATGAATCCAAGCATAGTGGCCTGCTGGGAGGTCTGGCTTTCAACACACCTGAGTGCCAGCAATTCCACAGACTTCTATAAACTACTTACATCTTTCAGTATCAGAATCTGACTTGCATCTTTTAGGTACTGCAGCTGATGAGTCACTAAGATTGTGATCTTCTCCTTCAAGGCCTGACGAATACACCTACAAATGTCAGAGGTACAGTATGAAAAAGCACATTAACGGGAGTGCTTCAAACTGAAAAATTATATGTGGAAAACAATGAGACAAAGATCACACAGCAGTCAAAGATCTGTAGTTTAAATACCAAATCAATAATAAAAATTAAATAAACATAAATCAATTCATCCGACTAGGCTCTTAAATTTATCAGCAAGAAATTTGAATCTAGCACTGCTAAAATATTCTAAAAAGCAGCCCAGTGAAGAAGGCGCCAACAGCTAAGCTTTTTTTCCCTAAAACTCAGGTTAACAATTATTTGCACGCTTCATAAAGGGAAATAACTGAGTAATACTGAGATTTCAAAACTGACTGAACTAAAATACTATTTTATCACTATTCAGGAATGGGAGGACCAGTATCTATGTCATATAAAAATGTGTACATTCTTAAACGGCTTTCTAGATTATTATTTATAATGAATGATGCACATATTAGCAACAAAAAATTAATAGATTCTTGGTAACCTTTGCCAGAGAACATTTGCTAGACACTTGTTCCCAAAGAATATTAGACAGAAAATGAAGGCCAATTTGGCCTCTATCAGTCTCTACAATATTCCCAGTTCCAACCAGGAAGAAAGTCTTCTTTCATTAGGACCAAACACATTCCAAATGTAAGAATAAAAAACAGAATCCAAACGGCCCAAATCACAGTGGAAATCACCCAGTGGCTCAGAACACCCACCAGCTCAGAACACCCACCAGTTCTCTACAGACAAGACCCCTGCTCAGTATTCAACCTTAAATTTTATTCACAGTTTAAAAAAACAAAAAACAAAAAACAAAAAAACTGTTCCTCCATTTTAAATGCAGACTCCTAGGGACTCAGCCCCAGGCTCAGCCACAGGGTCCACAACCCCTCCAGGGAAGCAAGTAGCTGGGTCTGGGGCCCCAGTGACCCCAGGCAGGATTCCAGGCAGGTTCTCTGGGAGCCCGTGGCCCTTGCAGAGCATATCTCAGGAACCTGGGCCAGAGCTCAGCCTGTGAGTGATTTAGATGGAGAGTCTGGAGGCAGCAGACTGCAGCTCAGTCCTTCTCACAAGCCTGATGACATTCTAAACCTGTTTCTTCATCTCAAACAGCGTCAATGACAACTTCATCCACACGTTCTGAGAAGTCAACCACCAATAGGCTCAGTAAGCATCAGTCCCCTTCTCTGCTCCTCCCTAACCACAAGTAGCCCTGTGCTTTGGACTCAGGACAGAAAAGTCCTAAGGGGACACTCTGGACACTGCGTCTGTGATCAGAAGCAAGACTCCAGGATATAGACACATACACCATCACCTCATTAAGTCCAAAAGGAGTACCTATTGACCTGTGTTAGCTCAGTGTTCATAGCTACATTTCTTGACTGTCACCTTTTCAGACTTAGTACTAAAGCATTTAAATGGCATTCTTCTCCTTAATTCATAAATACCTGCCAATAGTCCCTGAAGGTGGGTGTTAACCAAATGTGATGTGCTGTTATGTCCAACATGGACCAACCCAAAAGTTTTAAAATATTTTCTTCCTCACTTTCCATCACAGATGAGGTAATATAAATAAATACAATGAAGTGATCAGTTGATGGCTTTGAATTTTTCCTAAATAACGCTTTTGTTCAATCACTAGAAAAATAAACTATTTTCCAAGTTTTTAAAGGAAAGATTTCCAGGTCATGTCATACAAATAATTGAATCAGCAATCATTAGTTGTTTACCTGTTACTCCTATATAAAGGATGTGTTAATCCTATAATCCTACATATAATCCTATATAAGAGCTGTGTTGAGAGGGGACACATCCCATGGTGAAGGGGATACAAATAAGACAGACAGAATCCCCATCTCCATTCATTCAATCAGCAGAGGTTTGTTGAGGAGCCAGGCATTGTCCTAAGTGCAGAGGACACACCCACACGTCAAGATGGAAATCAGTACTCTGCACTGTGTACAGGGGGACCTGCTGCGTGAGTGTAGAAAATGCACTATTGCACTGTGACTTGTGCTCTGAAGGGAAAGCAAGGGGTCATAGATGGGGAGACACAGGAGCCCTGAGACTATCTGGGGAAATATCCTGGAAGAAGACACAGCAGGTGCAGGGGTTCTGGGACAGAACAAGCTGGGCTGAGGCGCCTTCCTGCATTCACAGCTTAGGAGGGGTAATTCAGTAGAGTTGCTCAGTTGTGTCCGACTCTTTGGACCCCATGGACTGCAGCAACCGGCCTCCCTTTCCTCACCAACTCTGGGAGCTTGCTCAAACTCATGTCCATCGAGTCAGTGATGCCATCCAACCATCTCATCCTCTGTTGTCCCCTTCTCCTCCCGCCTTCAATCTTTCCCTCATTGGAAAATACCCTGATGCTGGGAAAGATTGAAGGAGAGGTGGGGAGACTCATAAATTGTCAAGTGCACCCATTGAGGGCTGGGGGAAGACAGAGGGCACGGGCGCCCCCTAGAGGAGCAGGAGGGAATGGCAGGGCCCATCCTCCACCTTCCCTCTGTGTCCTGGGGCACAGCTCCCTGGCTCTGGGACAGAGGGACCAGTATGTACAGGCAGACGGGAGTGAGAAAGGACCCCCACAGAGCCAGCACAGCTGGACACCGAGTGGGTGTGGGGACGAGCTGGAAAGGCTGATGCGGGCAGAGGAAGCCTGTTCTGTCTGAGGACCTGGAGCGGCCTCCCAAACATGAAGGGGTGGGGGTGGGGGGAGTCCATGAAGGGCTGAAGCAGGTGGGTGAGCTGTGTAGACAGGAGGGTGAGCTGTGTAGACAGCAGCGTGGGAGTCTGATCAGGACACACCTGAAGAGCTGATGACGCAGGAGGTGGGGGTCTGGGACGTGGGGCTGAACCAGGACGGGATCCACAGCATGATGAGACTGCATCAGCTCATCCAAGGCCTCTCACCTTCTATAGGTGACAGAACCCACTTAGCGCTCACAGAATAAAGTTGTAAAACTCACAAATCAATGACCTTGGATATAGATTCATGACTGTAGGAAACTGTTAATGGCAAGCAGCAGTGTGATTCATCCACTTTTAATACAAAGCCCTCCCCATGACTAAGCCTCCACATGACCAACATCTCTCACAGAATATTGTTCCATCCAATTCTTTAACTTGAGAACACCCTCCGATTGCTGCTGAGTGATTTCCTAATTTACTTTCATGCGCTGTGCTTTAAGTCACTCTAGAGTTTGTGGTTCTGATCAGCAAAAACAATCTTAAGCTTGCTTCTCTCAAGTATCCAAAGTGGTACACCCAAAATATTGGAGAGGATTTTATAAATGTCTCCTGTGTTTTAAAAAGAACTCAGGAGAACTTCTGTGATCAGCACACTATCAGATCAGATCAGATCAGATCAGTCACTCAGTCGTGTCCGACTCTTTGTGACCCCATGAATCGCAGCATGCCAGGCCTCCCTGTCCATCACCAACTCCCAGAGTTCACTCAGACTCACGTCCATCGAGTCAGTGATGCCATCCAGCCATCTCATCCTCTGTCATCCACTTCTCCTCTTGCCCACAATCCCTACCAGCAGCAGAGTCTTTTCCAATGAGTCAGCTCTTTGCATGAGGTGGCCAAAGTACTGGAGTTTCAGCTTCAGCATCATTCCTTCCAAAGAACACCCAGGGCTGATCCCCTTCAGAATGGACTGGTTGGATCTCCTTGCAGGCCAAGGGACTCTCAAGAGTCTTCTCCAACACCACAGTTCAAAAGCATCAATTCTTCGGCGCTCAGCCTTCTTCACAGTCCAACTCTCACATCCATACATGACCACCGGAAAAACCATAGCCTTGACTAGACGAACCTTTGTTGGCAAAGCAATGTCTCTGCTTTTGAATATGCTATCTAGGTTGGTCATAGCTTTCCTTCCAAGGAGTAAGCGTCTTTTAATTTCATGGCTGCAATCACCATCAGTGATTTTGGAGCCCCCCAAAATAAAGTCTGACACTTTCCACTGTTTCCCCATCTATTTCCCATGAAGCGATGGGACCAGATGCCATGATCTTCGTTTTCTGAATGTTGAGCTTTAAGCCAACTTTGTTACTCTCCACATTCACTTTCATCAAGAGGCTTTTTAGTTCCTCTTCACTTTCTGCCATAAGGGTGGTGTCCTCTGCATATCTGAGGTTATTGATATTTCTCCCGGCAATCTTGATTCCAGCTTGTGTTTCTTCCAGTCCAGCGTTTCTCATGATGTACTCTGCATATAAGTTAAATAAACAGGGTGACAATATACAGCCTTGACGTACTCCTTTTCCTATTTGGAACCAGTCTGTTGTTCCATGTCCTGTTCTAACTGTTGCTTCCTGACCTGCATACAGATTTCTCAAGAGGCAGATCAGGTGGTCTGGTATTCCCATCTCTTTCAGAATTGTCCACAGTTTATTGTGATCCACACAGTCAAAGGCTTTGGAATAGTCAATAAAGCAGAAATAGATGTTTTTCTGGAACTCTCTTGCTTTTTCGATGATCCAGTGGAAGTTGGCAATTTGATCTCTGGTTCCTCTGCCTTTTCTAAAACTAGCTTGAACTCTGGAAGTTCACTGTTCACGTATTGCTGAAGCCTGGCTTGGAGAATTTTGAGCATTACTTTACTAGCGTGTGAAATGAGTGCAATTGTGTGGTAGTTTGAGCATTCTTTGGCATTGTCTTTCTTCGGGATTGGAATGAAAACTGACCTTTTCCAGTCCTGTGGCCACTGCTGAGTTTTCCAAATTTGCTGGCATATTGAGTGCAGCACTTTCACAGCATCATCTTTCAGGATTTGGAATAGCTCAACTGGAATTCCATCACCTCCACTAGCTTTGTTCATAGTGATGCTCTCTAAGGTCCACTTGACTTCACATACCAGGATGTCTGGCTCTAGGTCAGTGATCACACCATCGTGATTATCTGGGTCGTGAGGATCTTTTTTGTACAGTTTTTCTGTGTATTCTTGCCATCTCTTCTTAATATCTTCTGCTTCTATTAGGTCCATACCATTTCTGTCCTTTATCAAGCCCATCTTTGCATGAAATGTTCCTTTGGTATCTCTGATTTTCTTGAAGAGATCCCTAGTTTCCCATTCTGTTGTTTTCCTCTATTTCTTTGCATTGATCGCTGAAGAAGGCTTTCTTATCTCTTCTTGCTCTTCTTTGGAACTCTGCATTCAGATGTTTATATCTTTCCTTTGCTCCTTTGCTTTTCGCTTCTCTTCTTTTCACAGCTATTTGTAAGCCTTCCCCAGACAGCCATTTTGCTTTTTTGCATTTCTTTCCCATGGGGATGGTCTTGATCCCTGTTTCCTGTACAATGTCACGAACCTCATTCCATAGTTCATCAGGCATCCTGTCTATCAGGTCTAGTCCCTTAAATATATTTCTCACTTCCACTGTATAATCATAAGGGATTTGTTTTAGGTCATACCTGAATGGTCTAGTGGTTTTTCCTACTTTCTTCAATTTAAGTCTGAATTTGGCAATACTTGGTACTAAAATGCCTGCTCTCCCCTCCCTGTGACATGGATGCAATGACTAGCAGATCCTGTTCCTGCCCTGATGGGGAACTTGTGCAGATGCTCACAAGATGGGTGACAGATATTTGTGAATTCAGGGTGGGGCGCTGGGAACAAGAAGGCTGCTATACTCAGGATGCCAGGAGGGTGGGGGTGGGGAATCCCTGTCACAGCACTAGCTCCTGTCACTGAACTCGTGACAAGACACAGGCACTTCTCTAAGGGAAAACTCATCAAGTCATGATCAGGAGAAGGTGGGAAAGGGGAGTCAGATCAGGGAGCTGGGGGCCATGCCATGTGTCAGCTGCCCTGCTCACTCATGTTCTGAAAGATTCAGTGATACTATGCAGTTTTCTTTTAATTGTGGTAAAATACACCTAATGTGAAATTTACCATTTCTGTCATCTTAAGCATAGAGCTCAGTGGTATTAAGTATATTCACATTGTTGTGCAGCCATCAACACCATCCATCTCCACAAATCTTTCATCACCCCAACACTAAGGACGTCCTACATTCGGGCAGATCCCACCAAAGACTAATGACCACTGCTTAGTGGACGTGGAATTCCAGCTCCTAATATCCAGAGCTCAGACTTCCTCACATGTCTCCCTTTCAAACACTGGACTCTGCTGAAGTCTCTACTTTGCTATTCTGGACTTTCTGTAAATCAATCGTGTCCCCTCAGATTCACCTGCTGACACCTTAGTTAATAGTACCTTAGAATTTGGTGACAAGGACCTTAAAGAAGTAATGATCACCCTTAGTTATACTGGACCTAATCTAATGTGACTGGTGTGCTTAGATGAAGAGAAGATTAAGATGTAAGGACAGAAACACAGGCATGTAAATCAATGAAGTTAGAACACACCCTCCCACCATGCACAAAATAAACTAAAAATGACTTAAAATCTTAATCATAAGACATGACACCATAAAACTCCTAGTAGAGATTATAAGCAAAACATTCTCTGACATAAATTATACCAATATTTTCTTAGGTCAGTCTCCTAAGGCAATAGAAATATAAACAAAAACATACAAATGGGGGCTTCCCTGGTGGCTTAGTGGTAAAGAATTCACCTGCCAGTGCAGGAGACATAGGATCCCTCCCTGGTCCAGGAAGCTCCCACATGCACAAAGCACCTCAGCCCATGCCCACAACTACTGAGCCTGTGCTCTGGAGGGGAACCGCAACTACTAACCCCACACACCATAGAGCCCGGGCTCTGCAATGAGAGAAGCCACCACAATGAGAAGTCCACGTGCCACAGCTAGAGAGTAACCCCTGCTCACTGCAACTAGAGAAAACCCCAACTGTGTGAGGACACAGCGAGGGGTTATGGTCAGAAGCCAAGGAGAGAGGTCTCAGGAGAAACCAAACCACCCACACCTTGAACCTGTAGCCTCAAGAACTGTGAGAAATTTAATTTCTATTCTTTGAGCATCCCCATCTGTGACAACTTGCTATAGACTGAATGTTTTACTCCTCAAAAGTCATCTATTGAGACCTAATCCCAACTGTGTTGGTATCAGGAGGTGGGGCCATCGGGAGGGACCAGGTTCTGAGGGTGGAGCCTCCATGAAAGGGATTAGTGTCCTGATAAAAGGAACCACAAGGCTCCCTCACCTCTGCCACCACATGAGGCCGCAGGAATCAGACCCTCACCAGACTGAATCTTTCAGCCCCCTGACTTGGACTTTCCCAGCGTCCAAAACCATGAGATAAAAACTTGTTATTTCTAAAGGCACTCAGCTCTGGTGTCCTGTGAGAGCAGCCTGGACAGACACAGTGCTAGAAACTAACACAGGACCTGAGAGCAAGAATTCCCAAACAGCTTCTCTCTGCTGAACACCCCGCCTCCTCCAGGCGAGGACGTGCCTGCTATTCTCCTCACAGCCTTACTTTCTCCTCCCTCCACACCTGAGCTTCTACTCTTGCTTCAGCAAAGGACTGGGTCCTCGTCTCAGCCTCCATACACCTGCCCAGCCTGCAGGCCCGCAGGGTACTTCCTGCCCAGCCCTGGGCACAGGGAGCTTTCCATCTTCAGTGAAAGCCTCCAGCTGACACTTTCACTTTACATTCAGCACCTACTATCCTGTATTAAAATACTCTAAACCCTGACTTTACTGAGCTTTCCCCAGGCATCTGTTTTAACAAGCTCCATGTAGAGACAGGTTCCTCAGAGGCAGGAATGAGAGCTGGGCATCCTAGTCTCCCTTATTCTGCCCAGTGTGGGTCCTTCCCCTCTCCTGGCTCACTGTCCTCCTTGTAAACTAAGAGGTTTTGTGCAGTAAGGCATTGATCTCAGTGCACACAGCTGGGTGTTTAGAAGTGCAGCTGGAAGGCTCAAAGTGAACAACAGCAAGCGACCTGACCATGGGGGAGATGTGAAGGCTGTTTTAGGAAAAAAACAAGTTTGCAAGGCTTTCAAAAAGGCCAGTCTAGACTCCATAAGAGGCCTCAGTCAGTGTGTGTTAGGACACATTATACACAGAAAAGAATCAGAGTTGTCCCACTTTAGTCATTGTGTAGCCAACCAGGAGCCACTGACAAGTTCTACATTTTAGAAACAGGAATGAGAGTCAAGACTCAAGCCATATTATAGGTGACACTACATTGTAGTGTCTAAGTATTAATTCTAGTAAGCATCCCGGAAATAACATGAAATGATTGAAATCATACTCAGATGTGGAATTCTCAAATTCTAGACTTTATTAAGTCTATACTTAATAAAGACTTTATTTCCAAAGTGATAGAATAACAAGCATAAACCAACAGGGTCTTTCCATGGAAGCCCTATGCCAGTACTGAAAACTTCACTTCTAACACGCCTTAAGCAAATGATAGAGGAAAAAAACTGGCAGCCAAGTACCAGGTTATAAGAGTCTCACTCTCTGATTTAAAAACCCTACATCATCTTATTCCTGATGTCTGGATCCACCCAGAGTGTCTGGTAATCAACTGCAAGTAGCAGGAAGGAAACTGCCATCTGTCACTCCTTAAAGCACAGACCCCACTGGCCCCCACACACTGGAAGCACCTGCTGTATTTTCCTGTCCTGACCTCATCATGATGCAAGATTTCTCTAAGGTGGATCTTCTGTGGAGGGAAAGGAGGGGAGGGAGGGACACCAGGGCAGAGGGAGCTGAGTCTCCTGGAGCACAAAGACCTGCCTGAGCTCTCTTCCTTCATCTCTACAGGGCTCTTGGAAAGAAGAAACGATAGAAAACAGGAGCAAACTCACTGTTCGAATAAGTGTCTGCTGACTATTGCATCCACTGCGCTGAGCGGATCGTCCAGGAGGTAGATGTCTGCATCCTGATACATGGCTCTAGAAAACATAGAGAGACATCAGGAGAGGATACTTCATATTCCCTGGGTCTCATCGCTGAATCATAATGGTGTCTAACAACTCCAGGTTCCTTCTATAAGCCCAGGGAAAGGACCAAGACCCTGCTTCACACAGCCCCACTCGGTGAGCGGGGTCTGCGTGCTCATGTCCACTAGGAGCCGCGGAAGACGAGGGGCGGATAGCAACTGAAACCCCATTTACCTGGCGAGGCTGACCCGGGCTTTCTGTCCCTCACTCAGTGGGGTTCCTCTTTCTCCTATCTCAGTTAGATCTCCTTCCTCCAAAAGCTGTAAATCCTATACAGATAGAAAAGGGGGGAAAGAAAAAGATATAAATTGTCCTCTACTACCATCTGACACTTTTAGCATTAGTTCCTCATACAAGAATTTGATTAACGTTCATACATGCTCAGCTGCTAAGTCGTATTCAACTCTTTGTAACCCCATGGACTAGGGCTTGTAGGGCTCTTCTGTCCATGGTATTCTCCAGGCAACAACACTGGAGTGGTTTGCTGTTTCCTCCTCCAGGAGATCTTCCTGACCCAGGGATCGAATCAGTATCTCCTGTGTCTCCTGCACTTGCAGGTAGATTCTTTCCCACCAAGCTACCTGGGAAGCTAGAGCAGTGGGTATAAGTCAGAGTAACTAAACTGTGACCTTGAATATTAAAAAAAAAAAAAAAAAACTATCAGTGTATTTTATTTGTTTTCATTCTGTAGTTTTGCACAGCATCTATGCGTTTGACCATTTTAACAGATAATTACTGAGGACTTACTGTATGACAGGCATTGCTCTGGGCACAGTGAACTCAGTTGTGAAGAAACAAAGCTCCTAGAGTTTCTTTCCATGATGGAAGACAGATGATATGGAAAATTAACCTGAGCACAAGTACTGAGGAGAGGAAGGAAAAGGAAGCCGGCTCAGGGGGATGGAGAGTGAAGGAGGGAAGTGAGTTCACACTGGGGTGTGAGGGCTCTGCTCAGAGAGGGTGTGAGCATATCTGGAGGAGGGGGCTCAGGCAGACCCGGAGAGGCTGCTCCTCACAGAGGGAGGGGCGGGTGCAGGGGCCACAGGGAGATGCCCAAGGGGTTCAGGACAAGGAGGCAGGAGAGTGGAGTGAGAATGAGAGGGTGAGGGTGGAGACAGAGCAGGAGGAGCCTGGGGGCACTCCAGTAAGAGGAGGAGGGGGACAGACCTGGTTTGAGGTTTTAAGAAATCACTCCTGTGCTTTACAGAAAACAGACAGTAAGTGGGGAAGGATGAGGGTGGATACAAGTGAGGAGGCTACCAGAATAATCAAGATGAGAGATGACAGTGGTCAGGACCAGAGTGGGAATGGAGAGATGGGGTCACACTCCAGGCACATGTTGAAGGTGGAGTCCGAAAGGCCTGCTGACAGGATGGGTGTGGCTGTAAGAGCAGAGGAGATTGTGGTGTTTGGGATGAGGAAGGGGAAGGACAGGGTCTCCATTTACTGAGTTGGGGAAGGTGGTGGATGTAGGTTTAGGGAACTTCGCTCATGGACAACCTGACATGACCTCCCAGTGGTGTCACGGTGCAGTTGTACATGCAGGTGTGAAGGTCTGTGCTAGAGACACAGGTGTGAGAGCTGGTGGCCCAGGAGATGAAGGCACAGGACTTGTTTTTATAAAGGAATGAGTGTCTCTTAAAAAGACATTTTGCTGATCTCTGCCTCAGCTTCCCACTTTCAAAGAAGGGATAACACCTGACCCTAGTCTTCACAGTAATACTTAAAGTGAGTGACATATAAGGTCTGTACAATAAATGGGAGCAGAAAGAGCAAGCTGGGCAGGACAATCAAAAGGAAAGAAAAGGTGTGCTCAAAGGACACCCAGCATATCAGCTGGATTAAGTAGATGATTGTCTGTGAAAGCAGGAAAAACTCAAAACTAAGAAGGAAATAAAGTTGTAGCTTGAGGATCTGGGAATGAATCACAAGTTACATTTGAATATCATTTACAAAGTTAATAGACAAATCAGCCTATTTTCCCCAGAGTACCATGGGGAAAAAAAAAAGAATAGATGACGAGAACATTCCCAAACTGACAAGATAGAAATCAGGCTTAAGTAGTTGTTCACTCGTTTAATTGTGTCTGACTCTTTGTGATGCTTTTGAACTGTGGTGTTGGAGAAGACTCTTGAGAGTCTCTTGGACTGCAAGGAGATCCAACCAGTCCATTCTGAAGGAGATCAGCCCTGGGTGTTCTTTGGAAGGAATGATGCTAAAGCTGAAACTCCAGTACTTTGGCCACCTGATGCGAAGAGTTGACTCATTGGAAAACACTCTGATGCTGGGAGGGATTGGGGGCAGGAGGAGAAGGGGAGGACAGAGGATGAGATGGCTGGATGGCATCACTGACTCTATGGACATGAGTCTGAGTGAACTCCGGGAGTTGGTGATGGACAGGGAGGCCTGGCATGCTGCGATTCATGGGGTCTCAAAGAGTCGGACATGACTGAGCGACTGAACTGAACTGACTCTTTGTGATCCCAAGGAATGGAGCACTCCAGGCTTCCTTGTCCTTTACCATCTCCTGGAGTTTGTTCAAACTCATGCCCACTGAATCATGGATACCATCCAGCCATCTTGTCCTTTGTCATCCCCTTCTCCTCCTGTATTCAATCTTTTTCAGCATCAGGGTCAGCTTTTCAGCATCAGCATCATCATTAGGTAATGAGTTGGTTCTTCCCATCAGGTGGTCAAAGCACTGGAGCTTCAGTATCAGTCCTTTCAATCAATATACAGGGTTGATTTCCTTTATGATTGACTGGTTTGATCTCCTTGCAGTCCAAGGGACTCTCAAGTGTCTTCTCCAACACCACAGTTCAAAAGCATCTGTTCTTCTGCACTCAGCTTTCTTTATGGTCCAACTCTCACATCCATACATGACTACTAGAAAAACCATACCTTTGACTATATGGACCTTTGTTAGTAAAGTAATGGCTCTGCCTTTTAATATGCTGTCTAGGTTTGTCATAGTTTTTCTTCCAAGGAGCAAATGTCTTTAATTTCATACTGCAGTCACCATCTGCAGTGATGTTGGAGCCCAAGAAAATAAAGTCTGTCACTGTTTCCATTGTTTCCTCATCTATTGCCATGAAGTGGTGGAACCAGATGCCATGATGTTAATTTTTTGAATGTTGAGTTTTAAACCAACTTTATCATTCTCCTCTTTCACCTTCACCAAGAGGCTCTTTAGTACCCCTTCACTTTCTGTTATAAGGGTGATATCATCTGCATATCTGAGGTTATTGATATTTCTCCCAGCAATCTTTATTCCAGCTTGTGTTTCATCCAGTCTGGCATTTCACATGGTGTACTGTGCATGTAAGTTAAATAAGCAGGGTGACAATATACAGCTTTGATGTATTCCTTTCCTAATTTGGAATCAGTCTGTTGTTCCATGTCCAGTTCTAGCTGTTGCTTCTTGACCTCCATGCAGGTTTCGTAGGTGGCCGGTAAGGTGGTCTGGTATTCCCATTTCTTTTAGGAATTTTCCACCCTTTGTTGTGATCCACACAGTGAAAGGCTTTATCATATCAATGAGGCAGAAGTAGATGCTTTTCTGGAATTCTCTTGCTTTTTATATGATCCAACAGATGTTGGGAATTTGAGCTCTGGTTCCTCTGCCTTAGACTTAAGTTACATGGTATTATATTAGAAGTCTTAGGTTGCTATAATTGCCAATTGGCACATTCTGTCATAGACAGAGTTTGGAGTTTTTATCACTAAACTGCTGAGGCATCAACCTAGGATGCACAGCAGTACCTTTCTGTAGGTGAAGCCCTCACTTCTCTGTCTCTACTGCAGCAAATTTGGAGAGAAAGCAAGTAGCACACTGATGCCACCATGATGAACAAGTCCTTTGACCTCCCTAAGTCTCATTATCCTCTTCTATAGAATGTGCTGCAGAAACCAGAGCCCCTGAATTCAAGGATGCTGTGAAAATCTCAGGAAGTGTGTGAACACCTCCACAAATGAAAAAACGACATGAGTTGATTATAACTTTCTCTTGGTGACTGATCCCTATTTTCTCACCAAGCCAACAGTAGGACCCTGTTTACAGTGTGAATCATAACACACAAAGCACATGACCACCATGGAAGAAAGAGACTGCATCGTAACCCTCCCTGACAACCACAAAAACACAGACACATACTCACTCAAATCTTAACAGAGGGGCATCTGATGAAAGGCAACAAATGTTCTGATGTGATAATTTATAATTACCTCACATTCTTTCTTTCTTGAGCTCAGAAATTAATACCGTCTCTTGCTTTGTGTTTTCATTGAAAAAAAAAAATGAACTTTGTGTTAAGTTCTCAGCCTCAAGCACACACACAGAATTACTTGGCCTCTCTTTCACTGTTCACAGTCCTTACAAACTGTTCTGCTTAGTTTTTCTGCTTTGATTTCATGTCGTTCAAATGGTTTTCTTATTTAAAAAGCACCACATTGTAATACAGCAATCTTAACCACATTCCAGAGAAGGCAACGGCACCCCACTGCAGTACTCTTGCCTGGAAAATCCCATGGATGGAGGAGCCTGGTGGGCTACAGTCCATGGGGAGCCCCGAAGAGTCAGACACGACTGAGTGACTTCACTTTCACTTTTCCCTTTCATGCATTGGAGAAGGAAATGGCAACCCACTCCAGTGTTCTTGCCTGAAGAATCCCAGGGACGGCGAAGCCTGGTGTGCTGCCATCTGTGGGGTCGCACAGAGTTGGACATGACTGACACGACTTAGCAGCAGCAGCAACCACATTCTAGAAAAAAGCACTCACAGCCTCTCTTTCCAGGACATAAAAAACTATCTCTGAGTCTGGTAGTAACACTTTGAGTGTGTTGTTGACTCTGCAAATTATATATGAACAAGCCACCAAGGGGAAAAACATTTTGGAGGATTTGAAGTAAAAGCAAGTACAGTTGATTTCTCAGCTGCCACGTTCTAATTAGATCAAAGGGGAAAGCCTTAGTTGGGCATATATTATAGTTCCTTCCACTGACAGCAAAGTGTTCTTATTCATATTTGTTACCTCTAATTTAAGTAAGTAAGTAAGTGCTAGTCAGTCGAGTCCAATTATGTGATCCCATGGACTATAGCCTACCAGGCTCCTCTGTCTATGGAATTCTCCAGGCAAGAATACTGGAGTGGGTTCCCATTTTCTTCTTCAGGGGATCTTTCCAAGCCAGGGAGTGAACCTAGGTCTTCCTGTATTGCAGACAGATTCTTTACTGTCTGAGCCACCAGGGAAGCCCCAAAATTTAACCAATTCTTATTGAACAGCACACACACACACTAGAGGCAAACTAGGAAATGGTGATGCTGGTTTGATGCCATCCATCCAGAAGCACATCAAAGGCCCTTCAGTGATGGTGGAGACTTACAGTAGAAGCACCATGGAGCAGACTGCTGAAATGGTTAACGTGGGCTGGACATGAGGCCCTTGCAGAAGAGGGCTGGACATAAGAGTCAAGCAGCAGGAGCCCTCCTTCCTTCACAGCTTTTCTTCCTTGTGGAATTGCCCCTCCTCTCATGGCCTGTCATATCCTGCCCATCTTTCCAGGCTCATCCCAAGCACACTCTCCCATGGAACCATCCTGGACTCGTCTCTCTTCCTGCTGGGTTCTGTTTACATCTCTCATTTCTCATGAAGGACCCGTCTTATTCTGCTCCATCATTTGTACACATGCACATGGCTTCTCACAGCTCTTGGGGGGTAAGATCTGTGCACCAAGCTCTGTTCTGGAACCTGATGCTGATTATCTCTAATCCTCACAGCAAGCTTCACAGTAAGTGTTGGCCCCATTTCACAGATGAAGAAACTGAGAAACTCTGACCACATCACTGGTCTGAGGGCGGTCAGCTTTTAAACAGAAGAGCTGGAATTTGAATGAGTTCATGTCAGTTCAGAGTCTTCTGCTCTTTCACATCATGCTGCCCAGGTGGTGACTGAAGATATTTTTGAAATGAAGACAACACTTAAGTAATTCAAGACTTGAAGGCCTCTACACTTAGACATGTAAGTGTCAATAAACTTACTATCCTATGGCCAAGTAAGTGATCTATGTGGAAAAATATTAAACTAGAATTTATCAATTTGATACCTTTAAATATGTGTTCACTAAACATTTTCAAAAGCCTTAAAGATAACATGGAGACAAATGTTGCACACAATATTGCTTATATCATGGTAACAGAATATTATTGTTGATGTATATAATACACTGTGTGTAGAGCACTCCAGTACTCTTGCATGGAAAATCCCATGGACGGAGAAGCCTGGTAGGCTGCAGTCCATGGGGTCACAGAGAGTCAGACATGACTGAGCGACTTCACTTTCACTTTTCACTTTCATGCATTGGAGAAGGAAATGGCAACCCACTCCAGTGTTCTTGCCTGGAGAATCCCAGGGACGGGGGAGCCTGGTGGGCTGCCATCCATGGGGTCACACAGAGTCGGACATGACTGAAGTGACTTAGCAGCAGCAGCAGCAGCAGAGCACCTACAGAACTACCAACTCAAACAATGCAAGTTAATACTCAAATACCTTCTTTCTTACATGTCACATTTTATGGATGTAATTTTACCAGAAACTGACTGAGCTTATAATTAAAAGCTAATTTATTTTCAAAACCATTCTAATACTTACAGAGTGCTTGTTATGTCCTTAGCAAGCAGGTGCTTTAAAATCACAACCACATTTCATCCCCAAAACAACCTCATGAGGTTGATAGTCTTATTATCTCCATTTTACAGATGAAGTAACAGTCTTGTAAGGATCAAACAGTCAAACCCACACACCTGATCAACAGAGAAACTGGGACTCAATTCCTGAACCTTCTGACTCCTAGATCGTGGAGTTGATGTCATCAACCTGAATTGATACTGCCAGTGTGACTACTTCATGTCTCCCTATTTTGTTACAGAAAGTTTTCAGCTCAATGAACTTAAATGATTACTTCAATAAGATCTAGTATAATACATCTAGTTGTTTTTAACATATGTTATACAAAAAATGTTGCTTTTAGAAAGACGGTAATGACGATCTTACATGCAAGGCAGCAAAGGTGACTGATGTAAAGAACAGACTTTTGGACTCAGTGGAAGAAGGTGAAAGTGGGATGATTTGAGAGAATAGCTTGAAACATACACATTAACATATGTAAAATAGATGACCAGTGCAAGTTTGATGCATGAAGTAGGGCACCCAAAGTCAGTACTCTGGGACAACCCAGAGGGATAGGGTGGGTAGAGAGGTGGGAGGTGGGTTCAGGATGGGGGAGATATGTATACCCGTGGCAAATTCATGTTGATGTATGGTAAAAATCATCACAATATTGTAATAATCCTCCAATTAAAATAAATAACAGTTTAATAAATAAATAGATGTTGCTTTTTTATGGCTTTTCCTCCAGGATTTGGGGAGATGAGAGTAAGGAGAAATCTTTATTATATTTGTATGCATGGATAGATGGATGGAGAGAAAAAGGTTAGAAATAGCAACAATGGCCAGCACTTACTGAAACCCTGGTTTGTTTACATTTCACAGGCATTTTCTGTAATTTTTACAGTTATCCCCCTCCCCCATTTAATAAGAAAGGAAATTGAGACAAACACCTGGAGTCATTACCCAGACTGTTTCTCTCCAAAGGCCAAGCCTTTTCTACTGTACTGTCTATGCCGTCTCTGTGTCTACGGACGCCAGTATTTCCTGTGCCTGCCTTATGTCCATCCACTGAGACCTGGAATCCAAAAGGAGATAAGCAGATGCTCTCATAACTTACTAATTCCCAGGTGTCATAAAGACCTTGCTAACCTCTTGTTAATCAGAGTCATAGATGACATTTCAGAGCAGCAACTAAACCCTCTGACCCAATGTCCTCATTTTACTGCAGAAATGTCAGAGGTCCAGGCAGGTAACAGGACATGTCCAGAGTGACAGCAGGCAAGTGATGAACCCGGGGCCAGAACTCTCCTCTCCACTACTTCTCCATGCTGGGCCTCCCTTCCTTCCAAGGAGGGAATGGGCACAAGGGACCCCAACTCCATGTCCCAACTATGCAGCAGAACGTGAGAGCAGTCCATGTTTATAGAAGTCAAATCATGTACAGAAGAACTGCTGTGCATCCAAGTCCTGCAGGGCCTGTTCCACCAAAGTCTGTGCTGCATACATGCCCCATTGGGTGAAGCCACAGAACACTGCCTACATTAGTGGTCCAGTCACCCCATGAGCCTGCAGCAAAGCATTGGTCCCGAGGATCTGAACTTGAGCTACAAATGTAGAGATGAGGTGTCTCATCTGTCCCAGTCTCAGTTTTACTAACTGTAAGTTGAAGATGGGAATATTGAAGATACTCATAAAGAATGAATAACTCATAAACCTTTTTAGGTGTGTGCATGCACATGTGTGAAAGGCAGAAAAATGATTTGCACGTAGACTCTGAATTAATGGGAGCTACTGTTCTCACTGTTCTGCATTTGCTTTCCCTTCTTATATGGTATCTGCTTCTAAGTCCCTTCAGTCGTGTCTGACTCTATGCGACCCCATAGACGGTAGCCCATCAGTCTCCCCCATCCCTGGGATTATCCAGGCAAGAACACTGGATTGCCATTTCCTTCTCCAATGCATGAAATTGAAAAGTGAAAGTGAAGTCGCTCAGTCGTGCCCAACCCGTAGCAACCCCATGGATTGCAGCCCACCAGGCTCTTCCGTGCATGGGATTTTCCAGGCAAGAGTACTGGAGTGGGGTGCCATTGCCTTCTCCATATATAGTATCTAGACCATTTAATAAAAATCTAGCTCATTCCTGCTAACCTGACATCATTTCTGCAAATGTACAGTCACCCATGAACAAGAACCTGAAGAAGCGAGCCCATTAAACAAGCAATTCTGTGTGTCCACATCATTGTGAAATGCTGCTCACCTGATGCAGGGCTTCCCAGGTGGCGCTGGTGGTAAAGAACCCACCCACCAATGCAGGAGATAGAGACTCGGGTTTGATCCCTGGGTTGGGATGATCCCCTGGGGAGGGAAATGGCAACCCACTCCACTATTCTTGCCTGAAGAATCCCATGGACAGAGGAGTCTGGCAAGCTACAGTTCATAGGGCCACAGCGCTGGACACAACAGAAGTGATTTAGCATGAACACACACACCTGATGCAACCTATGATGTTCAAGCCCTTGTTCCAGGAGAATCATGATTTCCTCACAAAGCAGGTCTGGAGCTTTCAATACCACACCTTTAAAAATCTGTCCCTGTCTTTTCCTCACAGTACAAAAGAGCAGTCAGATGTCCAGACTGCACTGAAGAGACCCCAGAGGGAGACCTTTAATGATATTATTCACTGGTTTTTTACAACCCAAGAGAGTAACATAGTATTTAACATTATTTACTCTTTTTCCTTGCTTTTTGTCAATTGTATTCTCCTATCACTTAAGTTTAGGTCTCATCGTTTACTCACTAATCTTATTTAATGCCCAAAATACAGTGAAACCTTTCATCTTACCATTCTCTGTGAAACTCAATGCCATTTCTGAAAACAATCTCCCTCAATGAAATGACGCAGTATTAAAAAGAAATTTTAAACCATTCCGGTTTTCTTAAATAATACATTACAAGTCAAAAATGAAGTGGTGAGAGAACCTCACAGACTAAATGGGACCAAGGAGGCATCAGCCAAGTGCAGGGGGCAGACCTTGTGTGGGTTCCAACAGTGGTGAAGATTGACCACTGAGATGATCAGCAGCATGTAAACACAGACTAGCAGGTGGGTGATATTCAGGAATTCAAGGTATTTTTCAGATGAAATAAAGTAGTGATTTTTCCCCAAAGCTTTCCTATCTTTTAGAGAAAAATAATGAAATGTTTACAGATGAACTGATCTGAGGTCTAGGATCAGCTCCACAATACTCTGGGGTTGGGGTGGGGCTGGCAAGGGTAGAGATGCAGCAAGACTGGTCACCAGCTGATTCTGGCTGAAGCTGGGGGTGGTACATGAGGATTCATTATACCATGCTCTCTTTTTGTAAATATTTATAACTTTCCATTAAAAAATGTTGAAAGTGAATGAAAACTTCACAGAATGAAACAATCCCCCCTCCAGATAATGTATTCTGTGTTACTAACCTATAAGAATTAAAATGACAGCATATGTAAATACATATGCTTATTTATGTAAGCCTGCTGATTCATCCAGAGAAGGCAATGGCACCCCACTCCAGTACTGTTGCCTGGAAAATCTCATGGATGGAGGAGCCTGGTAGGCTGAAGTCCATGGGGTCGCTAAGAGTCAGACACGACTGAGCGACTTCACTTTCACTTTCCACTTTCATGCATTGGAGAAGGAAATGGCAACCCACTCCAGTGTTCTTGCCTGGAGAATCCCATGGATGGAGAAGCCTGGTAGGCTGCAGTCCATGGGGTTTCACAGAGTCGGACACGACTGAAGCGACTTAGCAGCAGCAGCAGCAGCAGCTGATTTATCCAGAAGACCAACTTAAATGTTAAGCAACATTCAAAAATCTATTTTTTAAAAAGAACTTTTAACAAACCTTGTAGTGTAAACCACTATCATAGAGGACTCTCTTACACTGTTGGTGGGAATGCAAACTAGTACAGCCATTATGGAGAACAGTGTGGAAATTCCTTAAAAAACTCAAAATAGAACTGCCTTAAGACCCAGGAATCCCACTGCTAGGCATACACACCAAGAAAACCAGAATTGAAAGAGACCCATGTACCCCAATGTTCATTGCAGCACTGTTTATAATAGCCAGGACATGGAAGCAACCTAGATGTCCATCAGCAGATGAATGGATAAGAAAGCTGTGGTACATATACACAATGGAGTATTACTCAGCCATTAAAAATAATACATTTGAATCAGTTCTAATAAGGTGGATGAAACTGGAGCCTATTATACAGAGTGAAGTAAGCCAGAAAGAAAAACACCAATACAGTATACTAACGCATATATATGGAATTTAGAAAGATGGTAATGATACCCTGTATGCGAGACAACAAAAGAGACACTGATGTATATAACAGTCTTTTGGACTCTGTGGGAAAGGGAGAGGGTGGGATGATTTGGGAGAAAGGCATTGAAACATGTAGAATATCATATATGAAACAAATCACCAATCCAGGTTCGATGCATGATACTGGTTGCTTGGGGCTGGTGCACTGAGATGACCCAGAGGGATGGTATGGGGAGGGAGGCGGAAGGGGGTTTCGGGATGGGGAACATGTGAATACCCATGGCGGATTCATGTTGATGTATGGCAAAACCAATACAATATTGTAAAGTAATTAACCTCCAATTAAAATAAATAAATTTATATTAAAAAAATGAAATTCAAGTATATGCAACTCAGAAGTCATTACTCACCGCTTCCAAAGCACAAGCCCTTATTACTTCTTCATATCTGTCTTCTTTATATTTCTTCCCAAATAAAATGTTACTCTTTATAGTCCCTGGAAACACCCAGGGCTGCTGAGAAACATATGCGATCCTCCCGTGCACGCTGACCTGTCCCTGGCTCGGGGGCAGCTCCCCCAGCAGAGCGTTTAGCAGTGACGACTGAAACAGATGGCAACACACACACGTGAACAGGGCGCACTCAGGATGGAAGACGCCCCGCAGCACAGCTGACCCCACCCTGGCTCTTGATACGTTATAGAACCCTTTCCTTCAACAGGATAAAGTACAGCCCTCCCAGTTGAGACCAAAACAACAACAACAAAAAAAGTGAAAATAACACTAACGGTCAATGAAAATGACTGATAAGGAACATATTAATAGTATAAACAATCTACTCTGCCCGAGTATCCCCCCAGGTGAAATTCTACTCAGCAAAGAATAATTGAGAATGTTTAACATCCTTCTCTCAGAGAAGGCAATGGCAACCCACTCCAGTACTCTTGCCTGAAAAACCCCATGGACAGAGGAGCCTGGTAGGCTGCAGTCCATGGGGTCACTAAGAGTTGGACATGACTGAGCGACTTCACTTTCACTTTTCACTTTCATGCATTGGAGAAGGAAATGGCAACCCACTCCAGTTTTCTTGCCTGGAGAATCCCAGGGAAGGGGGAGACTGGTGGGCTGCCGTCTATGAGGTCGCACAGATTTGGACACGACTGAAGCAACTTAGCAGCAGTAGCAGCAGCAGCAACATCCTTCTCTAACAGAGCCCAGCAGGATGTGTATTTGATATATATGATGTTCAGTGCAATTGTTCCTGCATCTGGTATCCTTTACTTGACAAACACTTGTTGTTAAAAAGCTATGTGTGAAGAATATAGCCAACTGAAAGAACTCTCAAGTAAGTTGTGTCTGCAGAGCAAAAGTCCATGACAGAGGAAATCAGTACCCTTTCATGTACACATCCCACATTTTTAAAAATAATTTTATTTATTTTTAGTTCTTTTATCTTTTTCATTTATTTTTTTACAATGTTGTTTCGGTTTCTGCCATACCACAATTCTTAATTTTATTTATTTTTGCTTGCACTGGGTTGTCATTGCAGTGCATGGGGGTTTTCTTGTTGAGACTCTAGCAGGCAGGCTTCAGCAGTTGTGGCCCATGGGCTCAGTTGTTGCACCTCCAGGCCCCAGAGCAGAGGCCCAACAGTTGTGGTGCATGGGATTAGTTGCTCCACAACTGGGAGGTGGGAACTTCCCAGACCAGGGACCGAACCTGTGTCTCCTGTATTAGCAGGGGATTATTTTACCACTGAGCCACCAGGGAAGCCCACACCCCACATTAGGTTTCTGTATTTTGTTGTTTCAGACCAAGGGTATGTGCACCTTTCCTTTCAATCTTCAACATCACACAGATGTGGCGTGTGTGTATCCACACCATCAGAGTGCTCATGACACTGGGCTGAAATAATATGACTACATATCTGTCTCACCCCACAACCTGATTGCCTCTGAAAGGCAGAAAGTCAGGGTCTTGCTCACTTCTGTACCTTTATCTCCAGCACATGGCTGCACACTCACTACACATGCACTGATGGGATCATGTCAAGTCATAGGAGGAAATACTCAAAGCTTCCAGGAAGAGCCTTTATGATCTCCAGAAATCCTGGAAGGGCCACTAAGATGAAAAGAAGTCCCCATTGTCTATGTCTATCCTGAACAGTATCAGTTCAGTTGCTCAGTCATGTCTGACTCTTTGTAAGCCCATGAACCGCAGCACATCAGGCCTGCCTGTCCATCACCAACTCCCAGAGTTTACCCAAACTGATGTCCATTGAGTCGGTGATACCATCCAACCGTCTCATCCTCTGTCATCCACTTCTCCTCCTGCCTTCAATCTTTCCCAGCATCAGGGTCTTTTCCAATGAGTCAGCTCTTCCCATCAGGTGGCCAAAGTATTGGAGTTTCAGCTTCAACATCAGTCCTTCCAATGAACACCCAGGACTGATCTCCTTTAGGATGGACTGGTTGGACCTCCTTGCAGCCCAAGGGACTCTCAAGAGTCTTCTCCAACACCACAGTTCAAAAGCATCAATTCTTCGGTGCTCAGCTTTCTTTATAGTCCAAATCTCACATCTATACATGACCACTGGAAAAACCATAGCCTTGACTAGATGGACTTTTGTTGACAAAGTAATGTCTCTGCTTTTTAATCTGCTGTCTAGGTTGGTCATAATTTTCTTACCAAGGAGTAAGCATCTTTTAATTTCATGGCTGCAATCACCATCTGCAGTGATTTTGGAGCCCAAAAAAATAAAGTCAGCCACAGTTTCCCCATCTATTTCCCATGAAGTGATAGGACAGGATGCCATGATCTTAGTTTTCTGAATGTTGAGTTTTAAGCCAAATTTTCACTTTCCTCTTTCACTTTCATCAAGAGGCTCTTTAGTTCTTCTTCACTTTCTGCCATAAGGGTGGTGTCATCTGCATATCTGAGGTTATTGATATTTCTGCCAGCAATCTTGATTCCAGCTTGTGCTTCTTCCAGCCCAAAGTTTCTCATGAGGTACTCTGCATAGAAGTTAAATAAGCATGGTGACAATATACAGCCTTGAAGTACTCCTTTTCTGATTTGGAACCAGTCTGGTGTTCCATGTCCAGTTCTAACTGTTGCTTCCTGACCTGCATATAGGTTTCTCAGGAGGCATGTCAGGTGGTCTGGTATTCCCATCTCTTTCAGAATTTTCCACAGTTTATTGTGATCCACACAGTCAAAGGCTTTGGCATAGTCAATAAATCAGAAGTAGATATTTTTCTGGAACTCTCTTGCTTTTTTGATGATCCAGCAGATGTTGGCAATTTGATCTCTGTTTCCTCTGCCTTTTCTAAAACCAGCTTGAACATCTGGAAGTTCACGGTTCACGTATTGCTTAAGCCTGGCTTGGAGAATTTTGAGCATTACTTTACTAGCGTGTGAGATGAGTGCAATTGTGTGGTAGTTTGAGCATTCTTTGGCATTGCCTTTCTTTGGGATTGGAATGAAAACTGAACTTTTCCAGTCCTCTGGCCACTGCTGAGTTTTCCAAATTTGCTGGACTATTGAGTGCAGCACTTTCACAGCATCATCTTTTAGGATTTGAAAGAGCTCAACTGGAATTCCAAAACCATCACTAGCTTTGTTCGTAATAATGCTTCCTAAGGCCCACTTGACTTCACATTCCAGGATGTCTGGCTCTAGGTCAGTGATCACACCATTGTGATTATCTGGATTGTGAAGATCTTTTTTGTACAGTTCTTCTGTGTATTCTTGCCATCTCTTCTTAATATCTTCTGCTTCTGTTAGATCCCTACCATTTCTATCCTTTATTATGCCCATCTTTGAATGAAATGTTCCCTTGGTATCTCTAATTTTCTTGAAGAGATCTCTATTCTTTCCCATTCTATTGTTTTCCTCTATTTGTTTGCAATGATTGCTGAGGAAGGCTTTCTTATCTCTCCTTGCTATTCTTTGGAACTCTGCATTCAAATGGGTATATCGTTCCTTTTCTCCTTTGCTGTTTGCTTCTCTTCCTTTCACAGCTATTTGTAAGGCCTCCTCAGACAGCCGTTTTGCCGTTTTGCATTTCTTTATCTTGACTATGGTCTTGATCCCTGTCTCCTGTACAAAGTCACGAACCTCCATCCATAGTTCATCAGACACTCTGTCTCTCAGATCTAGTCCCTTAAATCTATTTCTCATTTCCACTTCCATAAGAGATTTGATTTAGGTCATAACTGAACGGTCTACTGGTTTCCCCTACTTTCTTCAATTTAAGTCTGATTTAATTTAATTTATTCCAGAACAGCTGTCACATAAATACTTTCCTTCACTAAGACATCCAAATTCCGCACAGGCAGTTCCTAACTGGGAAACGGGAAGCACCAAGAACGAAAAGATAGTGTGTGTTTATCCTGATTTATTTCGCCATGAAACATTATTGTAAAATGAGTGTTCCATGAACACACATAGAGAGACACTCTTCTAGATACACTCAATTCAAACTGAGTCACACACAGATCTGGGCTCAATTCTGAGAATTTAACAGGAGCTGTGGTGTTGCATCAAGCTGACAAAAGACATCATTAACTTACCTTTCCCGCTCCCACAGGTCCAACCACAACTAACAGTTCACCAGGTCTGACAGTAAAGGAAAGTCCTTGTAGGGTTGGGGTCTCTGATGCCTACAAAGTAAAGTTTTGAATTTAATTTACCCATTTTAATAACGTAACACAGTTTTTTAGAAAGTGGAAAATATAACAATAATCAACATAATTGATATGCAAAATATAACCCACATTTTTCTCTTTCCTATTTTAAGATATTGTGTCCTGGAGACCTCTTCATCAGATTTTATCTCTTTGGGGATTTGAGGTAGCTTTAGCTCACTTTAGGAAGTTTCCTTCTTTTTTCCAACTACCACACAATTGCACTCATTTCATGTGCTAGCAAAGTGTTGCTCAAAATTCTTCAAGCTAGGCTTCAGCAGTATGTAAACTGAGAACTTTCTGATGTATAAGCTGGAATTAGAAAAGGCAGAGGAACCAGAGATCAAATTGCCGATATCTATTAGATCACAGAAAAGCAAGGTAATTCCAGAAAAACATCTACTTGTGCTTCACTGACTAAAGCCTTTGACTGTGTGGATCACAACAAACTGTGGAAAATTCTGAAAGAGATGGGAATACCAGACCACCTTACTTGCCTCCTGAGAAACCTGAATGCAGGTCAAGAAGCAACAGTTAGAACTGGACATGCAACAACTGACTGGTTCAAAATCAGGAAAGGAGTACGTCAAAGCTGTATATGGTCACCCTACTTGTTTAACTTTTATACAGATTACATGATGCAAAATGACTAGATGATCACAAAATGGAATCTAGAATTCTGATAGAATATCAATAATCTCAAACATGCAGATTATGCCACTTAATGGCAGAGAATGAAGAAGAACTAAAGAGCCTCTTGATGAAGGTGAAAGAGGAGAGTGAAAAAGAGTGAATGTTGGCTTAAAACTCAACATTCGAACAACTAAGATCATGGCATCTGGTCCCATCACTTCATGGCAAATAGAAAGTAGAAACAGTGACATATTTTATTTTCTTGTGCTCCAAAATCACTTCAGACAGTGACTGCAGCCATGAAATTCAAAGATGCTTGCTCCTTGGCACAAGAGCTGTGACAAACCTAGACTGTGTATTAAAAAGCAAAGACATTACTTTGCTGATAATGGCCCATCTAGTCAAAGCTATGGTTTTTCCCGTAGTCATGTCTGGATGTGACAGTTTTCACCATAAAGAAGGCTGAGCACTGAAGAATTGATGCTTTTGAACTGTGGTGTTAGAGAAGACTCTTGAGAGTCCCTTGAGCAGCAAGGACATCAAACAAGTCAATCCTAAAGGAAATCAATCTTGCATATTCATTGGAAGGACTGATGCTGAAGCTGAAACTCTAATACTTCGGCCACCTGATGCGAAGAATAGACTCATTAGAAAAGACCCTGATGCTGGGAAAGACTGAAGGCAGAAGAAGGGGACAACAGAAGATGAGATGGTTGGATGGCATCACTGACTCGATGGACATGAGTTTGAGCAAGCTCCTGGAGTTGGTGATGCACAAGGGAGTCTTGCATGCTGCAGTTTATGGAGTCGCACAGATTTGGACATGACTGAGCGACTGAACAATAACAACAACAGAAATGCTGGAGTGGGTATCCATCCCCATGGACAGAGGGGCCTGGTGGGCTACAGTCCATGCGATCACAAAGACTCAGAGACAAGTGAAGCAACTGACACTTCACACTTCAGCTCAAAATATTAGATCTGGGTTTTCAAGAAAAGCTTGAAAATATTTGTGCTCTATATCTTTTGTTTAAGGTCATCCTATTGTATAGCACAGGGAATTATATTTAATACTCTGTAATAAAACATGATGAAAAATAAACTAAAAACTAAAAGAAGAATTTATATACTTTAAGTTCAACATGTGCTAATACACTGAAAGCTCTCTTGAAAATGAGAAAAAGAGTAACATGTCAAATGCCTCAGGCTGATTTTACACTTAATCTCCATTCATTGCAAACCTCATCCCTGATTCTGAGAATTTTTGTAATATATTCTAAGTAAATGAGCAAGTCACATTTTACAGTATATGTAAAATCTCAAAATTCTCCAATAAATCTATGTCACAGTTATCTTTAAGCAGTCATAATTTTGGAAAGAAAGTTTCTTACCTTTTCCCAAGAAGCTGTAAAAGCTTGCACATCCACGGTTGTTTTACCATCTGATGGCAGCAGAGGGTAGCACTGTGTTATCTCATCAAGTAACAAAAAGTTCTACAGAAAAAAAGCAAAACATAGATTATTTATACTGTAAGAACAAATTACAAACAAAACAACTGCTTCTATGGAATTGGCAATAAAAAGTTTTATACCTATCATTTATACCTACCTATCATTTTACAGCTGTATTTTATTAGGTCTTGGTTCACATGAGAAACATTAAATATATCATTATTATATGTACAACTAAGTATATAATAGAGTATAGCATATATATATATGTGTGTATATATATATATATAACATAGCATATAAACACATATATAGAGTATGTATGTGTGTGTGTCTGTGTGTCTGTGTGTGTATATAAAATAAATAAATAAAAATTCCTAGCCATGAGGCTATCTTTGTTACTTTCTCAACAAGTGTACTGGTTCCTCTCTAAGAAGACAATAAATATGGCTTCAAACTCCAATACATTTAGAACCTGGACATTTTTATTGTTTTACTTTTGTGTTACCAACAATAAACAGGTGAGCTGGTAGGAAATTATTTCATAAATACTAACTGAATCCCACCATGTGCCAAGTGCCATGCAACACTGCTAGAACACAGAGAGGAAGGCCCTCCCCAGGCCGTCAGGAAGCAGGTGGCACAGGACAGGCTGGGAACCCAAGACCAACGACAGAGACTCTGAATGCAAACGCTGTACACTCTGCTTTCCCCCTTGTGGGTGTCAATACCACATCACTGCTTGTCATTAACTATTACTAAGTCATCATTCTAAAAAGAAAACTGTGTAAGTTTCTATGTATTAAAAGATATTTCACAAACATCTTTTCACAATCACTGCCTCTTCTTAGTCCATGCCCTCATTCCTCCACAGCAGGAATGGCTGCATCTCTCACTTCTTGGTATCTTCTACACCACTTTGCAACTAACTGATGCACAGTAGTTGAATAAAACAAAATCTTACAAATTGCTACAAAGCTGACAAACACATACAAGAAAATTCCCTCTTGCCTTGCAAATGCTAGATATAATTCAATGAGAAAAGCTAGAGCAATAGAGAAACTGAACAAACAACTTAGACCACTCCCACTCCCCAAGGTCCCCAAAACTGTGAACAAGAGGCAGAGACTGCTGGCTGTCCTTGAAATCTGCTCTTGTTCTTCTGAGGTAACAAACCTAGATTTTACCTGCATGTGGCAGCCTGGAGGGATGCCCTCCCTCTGTCTTGAGGCTCCCGAGCAGACAGGAGCAGTCACGTGACTAAATCCAGGTCTGTGGAGAGTGACAGCGACCAGGACCTTCCTCTGCCTCAGCCTGGGCCTTGGGGGCTGCCAGCGGGGTCAAGGTCACATGCAGTGGAGTAACATGAGAAGAGAGAAAGAGTCTGGGTCCTGACACCACGGAGGTTCACACTAGCCATGGGACTTGTTATGGGGAGAGTTGTATCACCACATAAAAGGTACATCCTAACTCCAGTTAGCTCAAAATGTGACTTTATTTGGGAATTTGGTTGTTGGAAATGTAATCAATTAAAGCAAGATCACAGTAGAGTAGGGTGGGCCCTGAATCCAATATGACTGGAGTCCTTATGAGAAATGCAGAGACAGACAGACACACAAAAAACAGCTACCTGATGATGGAGACAGAGGCTGGGGTGATGGCTTTCAAGTCAAGGAACACCAAGGTTTGCCTGCAACCACTCAGAGCTAGCAGAGGCAAGAAAGGATGCTCCCTTATCGGATTCAGAGGGATCCTGACTCTGCTGATAGCTTGATTTCAGACTTCTAGCCTCTAGGACTGGGAAACAAAACATTCCTGTGGTTTTAAGCCACATGTTTTGTGGTACTTTGTATCCGCAGCCCCAGGAAACCCATACAGAGCCTCACAGGTTTCTTGCATGAGAGAAAAGCAAATGACCCCTGTAAGCAGCTTTAGCAAGGGTACCTCTGGGACCCACAGGTAAACCAAATCCTAACCCATATGGGGAAAAACTTAAACAAGCATGTGAGGATGTTTGAGAAAGAAAATGACACATAAATAGTAATCTACTACCTTAAACATCTTGACACCCTATCTATTGTGCCTCAGAGTCATAAATGTGATTGCAAACTTCTACTTAAAAAGAAGAACTGGTCAAAACTGAATGTGAAAACCCTTGTGCAGGAAAAGAAAGACAGGATCCTTGCATTTCTGTCAAATATCATCTGGTGGAAGATGCTTTCATTCATTCCTTCCTCCACTCATCCTAGCTCACTGAGAACCTAACACTGAGCACAGTGACTCCTACCCGCCCGGAGCCCATGTCCACCAGGAGGCAGGATGGACGGAGAGTGGTATGAGGACACATTTGCAGGCTTTCAACCACCACAGCCTGAGTTCTTTCTCCCCACCACCATCGCCTGTTCTGACACAATTCATCTCTCTCCCAACTCTATTTTCCTCTTGAAACAACATAATTTCAGAATCTCACTCACTATTAGTTATTTCAATAATGCAACTTTTCTTTTGCTGGTTCTTTCCCCAGTCCTCCCCGACATCACTGACCCCACCCCAAGACACTCCCTCCCGATCTCCTTACAGCCCCTCAGAAAGTGTCCACAAGCTTAACACCCCACCCCACCCCCTCTCCACCCACCGCCCCAGTGGCTCACCTGCACCTAAGTCCATGCTCCCCAGGCGGCCTATGCCTGGACGCCCTGAGTACTGACCCCACCCACCCTTCTAGTCCATCTCAAATATTAACCCTTCTGAAACCAGCTCAGCACATCCCCAGCTGGCACTGCCCTCCCTACCTCTGAATCCCCTGAAGAATACTAGGTCACACAGAGGGGAGACACTACATCATTCGTGTGCTTTTACAGTCCCAACTCCAGCTAAGACCTAGCCTTGCACAGTCAGCCCATCAAGGGCTCAGCTAAGGAAGGAACAGACTGCATGGCTCTTCAAACCATCCAACCACTGACTTCATGGCTACAGCCTTACACAGTCTAAGCTGACACAGCAACAAGCAAAAGGTGATGAGACAGGCTGGGACCTGGGACCCTCTACTGGAGTGCTTGCATCTGGACAAACGTCTCCTTGAGCAACAAAATACAAAGAAATCCTAAGGGACTAAACATACCTGCACATATGCAAAGGCAATCATGAACAATAAGGTACAAAAACATCACAAGCTAACTGGCATTTCTGAGCTGCTGGGAGCGAAGCAGGGAACTGTGCACGATCTTGGTACATGACACCTACCAGACAGGGGGCAAACCACATAAGTCACCCCTGTGGCTCAAACCACCAATCCTCCCCTACCCTCACCCCACTTAAGGAACCAGCCCTCTCTTCTCAAAGCATCAACGGGGCATCAGTTTCTTGTTTTCATACTTTGTGCTGCAGCACAAGCCTCAGTGAAGCCTTGCTTGAATTTCTCTTCAGGCCTATTATCAACTTCTATTGATTAAAAAGACTGAGGGCCCTGGAGAGTAACGTATATGTTATATATCTGGTCTAGACAGAATCAAATTCCAGTTTCAGCTTAAGCATGTAACCAAGACATCAATATTCAATCTGTATACATTAGAATAGAAACACCCCAATTTCAAACAAAAATAAAGAAAAGGAAAAATATGCCTTATATGAAGAATTAAATTTATTGAGCACCTGTCCACAAACAATACCTCTGACGTGAACAGATGTCACAGTCTTCCAAGGGTTAAATGAGACCCCATTCAACATATGATCAGCTTGTAAAGGCGCCAGAAGTGCTGGCTGGATTTTTCTCCAAGACTCAGTCTGATGAAAAAGCTGAAGTTAAATGGCCAGTAGAGCCATGAATTGCAGACCCAGAACAGGTTATGCAGGAAAGTTGATACTACCAAAAAGACTAATTTGCTTGTAGCTGGTAATGGAAAACAACCTCAGAGACAGATTGTTACTAGATGTTAAAGTTATTGAAGACTTTAAATGAGTGCTTTGCAATCCTATTGGAATCATCCAAGGCCAGGACCATGGGTCCCCCTTCCTTACTTAGTGAAAAATAGAGTTCTTTGGCTTATGAGGTCATAATAAATCATTCATTTTTACAGAGCTGATTTAATCTTAATTTTAAACAGAAATACTTGAGCACCTACTGTGCGCCAGGCCATTGTGTGACTACTTAGGGACATTTAGTTTATTTACCCCTGAATACTTAGGGACATTTAGTTTAAAAGAGGAGACAATAAGTATGGTCGGAGTTACAAGTTTGAAAGGAAGAGGGCAGCTAGAGACAGGCTTAGACACTAAGTAATATAATGACAGGAATAAAAATGTAGAGTCAGAAATCAACAAGAAAATATCTTTTGGAGGAAAGACTCCATTTTTAAACACAGAGAACTAAGTGAATCTGAGGCCACTCTTCCTGCCCAGGGAACAGGGACTTCTCAGCAAGTTCCTCCTCTCCCGGCCCAGAAAGGAATCGTAGTCACCCCAGGACTGTGCACAGTCACTGCCTAGTCATTCCAGTCAGCACAGCAGATGCATCTGTTTGCTTCTCCTGCCTTTAGACATTTTAATCATCCTGCAGCCATCACTGCATGCAGCCTGTGCTGCTGCTATTTATACTACCGGTCCTAAACAAGCATGGATCTTACAGTACTTTTAACACACTTTACCTAAGAAAAGAGGGAAATACATACATTTTGCAAAGACTGCCAACTTGGCACTGAAAGAGTTAAGTCTCACCTAACTGGCACACAGTGACACCACATAAAAGAGGCATTTTAGGTAAAATCCACCTATAAGTTTAAAAAATTATTTTTCACTAAACCTTGATTCTTTGGATGCTGACGACGGCTTCTGACACCTTCTCGATGGCCATGGGGAAGTAGAGGGTGCTCGAGAACCGCAGAGCCTCGAACAGCGTCACCACCACAAACACCTGGCTGGCTGAGATCAGGTTGTCAAGGAGCTCATTGGCGATGAAGGTGACAAAAATCATGATTTTGCTCACAGTGAAAAATGATGCCAAATTCATGCCTCTAAGGTAGGAACTTTTCAGAATCTTGGAAATTTCCTTACTGTAAAAAGAAAGTAGGACAAAGGTTTTATAAGAAGCATCAGAATACAAGACATGAATTCAGTACCCTGTGTAAGTGGCCCCTTTCTAGAGAATGGACACAGATTAAGATAAACCATCCTTCACATCATGGAGACATTAGCATAGTGCACACTCAGGGGTCTGGCCGACACCAGGACCACACACTTCATCCCCACTTCACTCTTTCAAGTAAGAGGCTTTCTGTCACAATTTCAAACAATTTTGGGTCAATCTGACGGAGTCTCAACATTCATTCAACAAACTTTCATAATCACAAGCCTGCGCCAGGCTCCTCACAGAAAGACACAGCTTGTCCCCTCCAGGCGCTCATGAACTTATGGGCGAAGAGACCTAGCAACCACAAAATTAGGAGACAGTAGACAGAGATGGTCATCACAGCCCCCAAGGGAGCCCAGAGCTGGAATATGTAACTCGGAGCAGTGGAGTAAAGGCAAGTCACACACACATGGACCATGAAGATGAGCTGGAGTCAGGCTTGGAGGCCAGAGTAGAAGGAAGATGGGCTCTGCAAAGGTGCAAAGTGAGAGGTGACAAGGTGGGGTCAGAGAAATGCTCATCAGATATTTAAATGAACGATGGAAAAATAGTCTAAAAACATGAAGCAGAACAAAAGGGACAGTATTTTCATAGCTCCATTAGAATTGAATAATAGTGATTCATGAGCTTTCATGGTGGTAAAGAATCCACTTCCAATGTAGGAGACACGGGTTCAATCCCTGGGTCTGTAAGATCCTCTGGAGGAGGAAATGGCAACCCACTCCAGTATTCTTGCCTAGGAAGTCCCATGGCCAGAGAAGCCTGAAGCTACAGTCCATGGGGTCACAAGGAGTCAGATCCGACTGAGCGACTAAGCACAGCAACAATGAACAATAGTGATTCATACAGTTCAGCTCAATACAAGTATACCAAGTCTCTATAATCTTCCTGGTTATCAGCCATCACCATAAATTACAATTTTAGTTTGAATGTCATTGTCTCAAATACTATGTTAAAAGCATTGCTTATTGGGATTTGAGGTATTAAGAACTACTTAGAATTTAATTTCTATATAAGTAAGAAGCATATATATATTTTTTTCCTTTGAAAAGATGGCAAATGAAAGAGCAGGGTAAATGATATCTCCACTATTCTTAACCCTCCTGCAACATGTAGGGGATGCAGTGAATAGTTAGTATTTAAGTTCACCTTAATGTGAATCTGAACTTAAATACTTCTTTGGTAAGACATCTAAAGTATCCAATGGAATAGGAAATAAAGCATGAAAATATGGAGTGATATCTATATATATAAACTTACCTTCTCAGTCTGGTAATAAGGTCTATAAATGACTTTTCCCAAGCATTCATTTTTATTGTTCCGATGCCAGTTATGACTTCACTCATGGTCCTGATCCTCTTGTCTGTGAGAGCAGCAGTCTTACTCCTGAGGGGACAGACGTGAGATGAGCCTTAGTGACCACAGCTCAACTTTCCTCAGTAGCAGCAGCAGGAGTGGGCATGGGGGCGGGGCTAGGAATAAAATTATTCTCTACAGCCCTTTTGCACTTAGAACACAAGCAGGTCCTACTCAAAGTACAAATGGAGAAAAAGGCTTCAACTAGGAAGTCAACCATTCAGTCCATTTCAAGAAGTAACTTGGAGAATGTGCAGCATCGGCTAAGAAAAATCTGAAATGTGTCAGATACAAACCATCTGCTCAAAGAGGTCACAGTCAGGTAGGGAGACAGAAAGACACCCAGGAAGACAGAGTCTGTGCTGTAATAAAATAGGAGAGAAGCTCTGGGGAGCAGAAAAGATGGGGCTGTTAATTCCACCAGGAAAGGAGAACAAGAAGAGCTTCAGAGACCTGGTAGCACTGGAACAGGGCCTCAAAGGATAGAGAGCATCTATCTCTCCAGCAAAGACAGGAAAGGAAATTCCAAATAAAGAAAGACACCAAGCACAGAACTGCACACACACACAACAAACACAACTCAGTGATCTTCAAACAGCACAATATCTCCATCACCTGACAACCACCCACCTCCAACCCTCTGGGACCTGCTTCAGTCTAACTCAGCACTAGAAGGCTCTTCACCACCAGCCACTTTTCCATCACATGTGCTGCTGTGACTGTGGGGCTTCATGAAGACACAATGGAGATCAGCCTGGCCCTGGGGGTGCTTATAACTTAATGGAAACATGAATAAATACCTGAAAGGCCCCAACACAAGCATAACAAAAATATATGCAGTGAGAAATGGGGCTACAAGATTATTATTATTTACCAATACTTAAATAAGTCAGACATGGGTAAATTCTGATGAAGAACACTCTACTTTTTAGACACAGTGCCAAGAGGACCCAGTGACTGCCTTCCCTGTTCCTGTTTCAGGATCAGCCTTCATTTTAAGGCTGGAGCCTCCACTGGCTAAGCCTGTAGGGTCTACAACTCACACAAAGAAGAGACTAGAGAAGGCATTTGTCTTGTTTTTGAACAAAAACATCAAGCAGACTATAGATGTTACCAATTACGTATTATCAATTTTTAAAAGAAGTGTTTCTCTTACCGGAGTGATGAAAACAACTTCCCAAAGCAGCTTTGCAAAAGCAGAAGAATAATGAGAACCGCCATCCCGGCAAGACATGATATTCCTATTTCCATCCAGAGCAGGCCAGTCACTGCGACAGCCTGCAGTGGCCCCACCCACAGATAGTGCAAGAACACTGTTACCTTAAAAGAGAAAAACAAAGCCTTCTTCAGTTCGGTTCAGTTCAGTTGCTCAGTCCCGTCCGACTCTTTGTGACACCATGAACCGCACCACACCAGGCCTCCCTGTAAATTACTAACTCTCGGAGTTTACCCAAACTCATGTCCATTAAGTCGGTGAGCCATCCAACCATCTTATCCTCTGTCCTCCCCTTCTCTTCCTGCCTTCAATCTTTCCCAGCATCAGGGTCTTTTCAAATGAGTAAGCTCTTCACATCAGGTTGCCAAAGTATTGGTGTTTCAGCTTCAACATCAGTCCTTCCAATGAACACCCAAGACTGATCTCCTTTAGGATGGACTGGTTGGACCTCCTTGCAGTGCAAGGGACTCTCAAGAGTCTTCTCCAACACCACAGTTCAAAAGCATCAATTCTTTGGCACTCAGCTTTCTTTATAGTCCAATTCTCACATCCATACATGACCACTGGAAAAACCATAGCCTTGACTAGACAGACCTTTGTTGACAAAGTAATGTCTCTGCTTTTTAATCTGCTTTCTAGGTTGGACATAACTTTCCTTCCAAGGAGTGTCTTTTAATTTTATGGCTCCAATCACCATCTGCAGTGATTTTGGATCCCAGAAAAATAAAATCAGCCACTGTATTTGCCATGAAGTGATGGGACTGGATACCATGATCTTAGTTTTCTGAATGTTGAGCTTTAAGCCAACATTTTCACTCTCCTCTTTCACTTTCATCAAGAGGCTCTTTAGTTCTTCTTCACTTTCTGCCATAAGGGTGGTGTCATCTACATATCTGAGGTTATTAATATTTCTCCTGGCAATCTTGATTCCAGCTTGTGCTTCTTCCAGCCCAGCATTTCTCATGATGTAATCTGCATATAAGTTAAATAAGTAGGGTGACAATATACAGCCTTGACGTACTCCTTTTCCTATTTGGAACCAGTCTGTTGTTCCATGTCCAGTTCTAACTGTTGCTTCCTGACCTGCATACAGGTTTCTCAATAAGCATGTCATGTGGTCTGGTATTCACATCTCTTTCAGAATTTTCTACAGTTTCTTGTGATCTACACAGTCAAAGGCTTAGGCATAGTCAATAGAGTAAAAATAGATGTTTTTCTGGAACTCTCTTGCTTTTTCGATGATCCAGCAGATGTTGGCAATTTGATCTCTGGTCCTATGCCTTTTCTAAAACCAGCTTGAACATCTGGAATTTCACAGTTCATGTATTGCTGAGGCCTGGCTTGGAGAATTTTGAGCATTACTTTACTAGCATGTGACATGAGTGCAATTGTGCAGTAGTTTGAGCATTCTTTAGCATAGCCTCTCTTTGGGATGGTATAAAAGCCATTAAGGACAGAGTATAGAGACAATATTCTCTGAAGGAACAAGCAGAAACCTAAATAGAAATGACCTCACTGGGTTTTAAACCTGCTAAAGCAGAAATCCAAGTGTCCACCTCAGATGACACTGTTTCAGGCAGCACAGGGCTGACTTCAGGGATGTCCCAGGAAAATCAGACCAGCAGCAATGAAGGAAGATGTGGATTTTGACCACAACACAGATGAGCTCAGGGCTTCTCCAAATGCTCTCCATCCCAGAGTTTAGCCCCCATCTCCCCTGGGCTCCCCAGCATCCCAGGAAAGCCTGTATTATGGTACCTACTGCTCTCTGCAGTAATTACTTGTGTATTTACCTCCCTGATAGACTGTGGCTTCTATAGGGCAGAAACTAAGCTTTATTCATCCCTGAAAGTGAGTAGAGGCCTTACTTCATGTTTTATGAATGAATACTGGAAAAAGAAGTGTCTACTATAACACAGATCTGACCAACAGCTATGATGTTCCGGGTCATGTGATCTATGCTTAAGGTCATTGGAAAAAGAGTGTGTGGGGACAGCAGAGAGGAGGTTGTGTCTGGGGACCACCCACTTGAAGGCTCCCTATGCAGCAGGCACTGAACAGGGTGCAGGGGAAAGAACAATCCCTGACCATCAGGCCTTCATCACCTAGAGGAGGAGGAAGACAGTTCAGCAACACCTACACCATGTGCCAAGAAGGGCCCCTCCAGAAGGACCCCTTAGGACACTAACCAAGCTGGGCAAGAACAGTGCTGCCATTTATTATCAGAAAAACAAAACTCTCACTTATGAAACAATATATATAATTACATCGAATTTGTACACAGAGAAGTGAAAGTTGGATAAATAGAACCTTTGTCTTACATCCTCAACAGAACCCTGGCTGACACCAAACCCTGGCACCTGGCATCCCAATAAGCTGAACCCAGTGAGAAAAACAGGAAACGGAAGAGGATCCCTCAGGGGCAGCTCACCTGGTCAAACCTGTTCACATCGTTGGACAGCAGGTTGACTATCTGGCCTGTGGTGGTCTTCCCCATGGCTGAGCTACTCAGGCGAAGGGCCTGAAATGAGAGAGGGAGACAGAGATCCGGATTCCTAAGGTGACACCAAGTCATCTTAGAACATAACACAATGGAGCATGTGTTCCAGGGGTCTTGAGTGGTGTCAGCAGGAGCAGGATGACCCCTGACAGCAGGGCTCTAGGGACCCTTCTTCAGCCTCTAACTCCTCAGTGTGGCGGCAGCCCCAACCACAAGGACAGCAAAGGGAGGAGCAGAAGGTAAAAGAAAAATCCACCCCCTGTTTCAGTGAACTTGCACCTGTCTGAAGGTTAAAGGGTATAGGTTTAGACTTAGGAGCCAACTAAGTAATTTTTAGCCAAATTGGATGAGACTGGAGAGGTTGCCTTAGGAAAGAAATTCAGAGACTAGGATTCAATCATTCATTCTGTGGGTAACAATATTTAAACACTTTGGGCTTAGTTTCTTCATTCTGAAATGAGCAAGTATGATGTTCAAAACACTGTTCCTGTGAGGAAACTGTGGTCTTGATGCCAGTCTGCTGATTTTACAAAATACACAACCTGTGTTGCTCATTCCCTTTATTTAGTAAGATAAATGCCCTAGAGATCTGAGGAAGCTGAAAAGATACCAGGAGCTGCTTCAACAGACCACCAACTAGAGCCACTGATCCAAACAAAATGTTATACTTCATAAGAAACTTTTTCTTTACTCCTCAAGTGAAGAAGAAAACAATGATCAAGTGAGAAGGTAAAATGATATAACCACAATGGAAGAGAATACGGAAGTTCCTCAAAAATTAAACATGACATTAGCATACAATACAGCAATTACACTACTAAGGGTACACTCAAGAAAACTAAAAACACAGCCTTGAACAGACAATTTGTACGCTCATATTCACAGCAGCAATGTTCACAATAGCTAAAAGGTGGAAACAACTGTCCATTGACAGATGAGCAAACACACAGAATGTTGCATAGGCCTACAGTGGAAGATTATTGAGCCTTAAAAAGGAATTAAATTCTAACACGTGCCACAATATGGATGAACCTTGAAGACATCATGCTACAGAACATAAGCCTCACATAAAATGACAAACGCTGTATGATTCCACTTACATGAAGTACTAAAGTACTCAAATTCACAGAGATAAGAAGTAGAATGGTGCTGGGTGTGGGGAGAGGGGTTGGGGAGTTAGTGTTTAATGGATGCAGAGGTTCAGTTTGGGAAAAAGAAAAAGTTCCAGAGATGATAATGGTGATGGCTGCACAACAATGTGAGTGTGCCTAATGTCACTAGATGCTGTACTTAAAGGGAGTGAAAACGGTCAACTTTACACTGGGAGTATTTTACCACCACCACCACCACAACAAAAACAATGATCAAAAGCCAAAGGTAATTTTACCAAAGCTGTGGAAATGGCAAGTCATTTTTATATACGATACCTCCTTCACAATCATTCAAAATTCAGCTGCAAAGAGCACAAAATGCTGAATGGGCCATTTTAGGAGTGGAATATGTGCAGCCTTAGAGACCGCCTGGAGACCTGCCCCAGCCTGGAATCCATGGTCAGAACAAACTATGGCTACAGGCTTAGCAGCCACTCCATTTCTAATACCCAATCTGATTCCTCCCCAGGACCAGGGATCAGGAGGTGGGGCCTGAGCATGAACCATGGAAGTTCAGAGGGGCCTTTCAGAGCTGCTCGGCAACACCAGCTGTGCCCTACAGAATCAGCCCACCTGTAACCTGAAAAGAAGTGTCTTGTTTCTGCACCCCAGCAGGACTCTAGATGCAAGGCTGTGCGTGAGGAAATTTGTCTTTTCCAGGTTTCTGGAATTTCAAGTTATGTCTATGTTATAATCCCCATAAGTCCTGACTTCATATAGGGCCAACATTTAGGTAAAATCAAGGCAGTAAATGAACTTCTTGGGAGATATTTACCTTCACATAAGCCAATGTGCCAGGTCAGATCACATTTCCCAAAGGCAAGATTCCAGTGTGGTGGGAAGAGGAAGAAACACAGGTAGACAATGGCTCACCTGTGCAGCAGAGTGAGCTTTGAGTAAACCATCACCTTACCCCTAACTTAAGCTTTCACAACACGGTTCAGGTAAAATTTCGCAACTATTATGAGAGTTAAGTATGATCTGGAAAGACAAACATTTAGCCAATTTGTGGGGAAATCTGAGTATCCATCTCCTAAATGGTTAAAGACGCAACAGAATAACAAAGATGATGATAAATGACAGTAAAGACCTCTGACTGCAGTTTGCGGGCACAGTTGCAATTTCCACATCACCCAGAAGGAAAGCAGCTCAGATGCTGTTGTCAGACAAGACAGTGAGATGCCAGGTCCCCAGTTTCACACAATCCTGAAAAGTACAACACTCTGCTCAAGGAAAAATGAGAAGACATCTCACTTCCTGCTGAAAAAAGTATTCTGAAGAAGCAGAAGCTCTAGATAAGCAGCAGCCAGGTAAAGAAGCAATATTTTCAATTTAAGCTGCTTGGTTTTGTCTTTCAATGAGGAGTTTATTTATTAATAAAAACTGCATATGTTTAAGGTTACAACATGATACTTGGGTATAAATACACACTGGGAAATGGTTACTGTAGTAAAACCACTTAAAGTATCCACTACCTAATATAGTTATCCTATTTAACATGTGTGGTGAGAACATTTAAGATCTACTCTCTTTGAAAATTTCAAGGATACAATACAGTCAAATAAAGATTTTTTTTAAAACAGTCTAAGGCAAAGACATATCCAGGATCAAGTTTATACAGAGCCCTTCAGCTCTTGACACTGATATATCTGTGGCAATACCTTTGTAAAGATACCTGAAAGCTTCACTCTTTTTATACTAGTTTAGACAAGGGTAAACTATGGACTAATTTCATGGCATTCCTCAATACAAAATCACTAAACACATTAAATCAGTTCTTATTAAAACTGCTACAATGCATACTAAAAATAAAAGGAAATATTGTATTAAAATAATTTAAATGAAGAGCAACAAATTATCTCTAGAATTCATAAAACAATGTAAAATTTCAAGTTTCATCTCAAGTATCCTATTTTCTTTCATACAATTAACAAAAATTATCTATAAAATATAAGGAGTGAGTCTATATGTAGCATGAATTCTCTTTATATTTTTCCCTAGCAAACATAATTATATTGAATATAATTAGATGGGTCTTTTAAAATTAGAATCAGTCCCTTTATCAAATACATTCTCTGCTCTTAGATATAGTTTGATAGATCCAATCTCTGAAGCTCACTTTTAAATACAAATTTGATGTACCTGAAGGTATTAATGAATGACAACAAAAAATTTCCATAAACAGCACTATGGGATTTGGGCATGAAGACATTGAAAATCAACTTGATACTTTTCATACTTATTCTTGAATATTAATTTAATATTTTACAGTACAAATTTAGTGGTTATTATGTGACAGCCTATGGCTAAAAATTGCCAAGGACAGTCCACACGATCTCAAAAGAAAACTTTTCATTATTTATTGGTAAAGTTTGCTTCAGCAACAACAAACTTGGCTTGATGCAAAAGCAAACTTCTCTAGGAAGGTGTAAACAATCCCAGTTACAAAATTTGTAATTTACAGAGAACTTTCCCCAAATGTTCCTGATCCCTCAAGAGAGGAACACACCGTGGTACCTAGTGACACTCACCTTGCGGTAGGTCATATGGCACACGGCTACTCTCAGCCTCATCCCCACGCGCTGCATGCGGTAGAAGCACAAGTGGTGCAGAACGGCCCACATGAGCACGCAGGCGCTCAGCGCTGCCGCGTAGCCGTAGGCTTCGTGCAAAGCGGCAGAATCATTGGGATCATAGTTTTCAACATAACTAATCATTTTCCCCAAAAATATGGGTTGAACTACCCTGGTGCCTTCCTAAAAGAAAAGAAAAAAGTCTTAATTAGAAATGTCAGTTTTTCTTTACACAAGATTTACTTTTATCATTAGCATGTTTAAAATACATTTTGACAAAACGCTACATTCGTGACTAATTTAAAAGAAAAATATGCAGATTTATTATCTCCTATAAGACAAGCAGGCAACAGTTTAACCTTAAGGCAAAATTTTTCCATTCAAACATAGTAAAGCCTTAGTACATTGTGCTTAGCACAGCGTGGATACTCAACAAATATCACAAACAGGCTCAATACCAACTGAGCCTTAAGATGAATAAAGAAAAAGGTGGCAGAAGCAGAGGAAGAAATCTGCTTCCACAGGAACAAGCCTGCTGGCAGCCTGCCCCTGTCCCCCATACTCTCAATGTCCCAGCCCAATAGAAAGTCAATGTGGTTCACATATGGGAGACACGCTTTCATCACCTTCTTCATGAATCCTTATGAACTGAGACACTGGCACAAACACATCCACTGTTTTCTACCCCAAACTCCACACATAGATCCACGGAATGGAAACCAGCTTTGGCTGGAGTACCACAAAGAAACCAGGTTTGGCAGCTCTGCAGGCTCTTAGCTCCAGAGAGCACTGCCTCAATGTCTCTACCCTCTAGAAGTTGGAATGTTCCTTGGAGTAAAAAATTAAACATGGTGGAGGAATAAAATAAGGGAAAGGGGATCAGGGGCAAAAAAAAAAAATCTATAAAATTTTTAAAAATAAATAAATCACAGGATTATAATATACAATATAGAAAATTTATTCAATAATATTGGAATAACTTTGCATGGTGACAGTTGGTAACTAAACTTATCATGTACTGTATAAAATATTAAATCACTAATGATGTATACCAGAAACTAATATAACATTGTAAGCCAATCATACTTCAATTTAAAAAATTCTTTTAACTTTATATTAAAAACTTACATATGCTTAGAAAAAGAAAAGAAGGTGGATATAAAACCCTAATTTAAAACTCAAGGTCATCACTGTGGGTATTACCAACACCTAATGGCTAATGCGATGCTCTCAGGAACCAGCAGGGCACACACAGCAGGTCTGCTCAGCAGGTCCCTGTCCACTCTGCTCAAGGCCCCCTCCTCCTCTCCTGCTGTGTGGTCCTCAGTGGTTGCTCTCAAGCCGCAGTATCTCTGCCACCAGCAGCCACTCCTCAGACTCCTGGATTGAGCAAAGTGAAGGACACATGGAAGAAAGGGTTGGGGAATAAATGCAAAGACCGCTCAGCTCTCGGGGAACCAGCCGTGAGTAGAGGCACAAAGTCCACTTTGGGACGCAGAGGATTCTGTTTACTTCCTGCCCATCAGCTGAGCTCCAAAGGGAAGATTTACACAAACATGTGCTTCCCCACAGCCTCCACCTGGACCAGAGACCATCAGCAAAAGTGGACTCAGACAAAGAACAAGTGTCCGGACAAGGCCGGGCCACATCTAAGGATCCTGGGAAGAGGACATAACTCCCAGCCACTCCTCCCCTCTGAGGATAGAGGACTGGGTGAACCCACTCCAGCTCTCTGAGGTCACCCCACTTATACACCAGCAGGTAAAGACCTCACCTCTCAGAGAGAAGCCCTTATGACCTAGGGAGGTGGTCTCTGTGTCTCTGGCCCAGGCAGAAACTTCAGGTTCCTCCTCTCCACCCTGAGAGCCCTGGGCCTGCGGAAACCTGTCCTCCCCACCTGCAGTCCCTATGGAGGTGCACACAGGGGCCAGAGTGCTGGGAACTCTCTGCCTGTTTTGTTCTAATCAGCATTGACCTGCGAGGGCCCCCCAGCCTGGTACCTGTTTCTCCAAGTGGTAGAGATACTCCTCAGTTCTCATAGGACAGAGGTTTTCATATTTCAGAATCCTAAGAGCCTCACCCTGGACTGGCATCACCGTGCTTTTTCCCACTGGTGCTGCCAGGAGTACCTGGGAGGCCCTGCTTGTGCTGTGGGTGGAAGAGCACACTGCTTAGGATCATGGATGATCCATGGGGTGTTCTGTGCAGCCAAGGAATTGAAAGAGGGCTGGAGGTCACCAAGGAAACACGTTTGTGTTTTAGAAAATCCTGGGCTGAGTTTAGATCTTTCATTATCAAAAATATAAAGACCAATAAGCAGTACAGATAGATCACAACATGGAAATTTGCTTCATAAAATCAATTTAAGTAACTAGTACTGCTACTGCTACTAGTACTAGTAGTACTACCACACAGGTGAGCCCCTACATTCAAGGTCCTCTACTCCCACATCTCCGCCATGACCACCCAGTGACCAACCTCCTGAAAGGGCCCAGGGCTCTACCAGTTGCACCTTATGCAGCCCCAGGCCTGGCCTTCCTGGATCCCCAGCAGGAAGTATTACTGGGTCTGGAAAACTTTGAAATCAACACTCCCAGCACCACAGTGGGGCAAATTCCCTCTCAGGAAGAACCTCAGATTCTGCAGCCTCTCCCTCTATGTCTGCTTCTCCCATGAACTGCCACAGCCAAGACCCAGGACTCATATTAGGACGGGATCCATTTGAGGCTTACAATCGCACCTAAGGAACCAACAGCCCAGGACAGCAAGAAAACCCGCATGGGCTATGCTTTGAGACCCACTTGCCTTCAAGCCTCTTTATCATCTGGTATCAAAGAGAAACTAGAGAACCAGTGACAGCAGAGAAAGATCTGCTCCAGGATATGATCCAACATTAAACCCGGAGGCCACTCATCCAACCAGGCACCTGGCATTAGTCACAAGTACACACCAAGGCCCCAGGGTTTCCAGACAAGCAGAATTCATGAGAACTCACCCAGGACAGAAACCTGCATAGAGGGTGCATGAGTTCTCCACAATTCACAGTGAAGCTGGAGCTCCTCCCCACAGGGGCTCTGGCCTGGCTGACCTGGCCCATGGGGAGGGGGCAGCCCAGGGAAGGGAGTGATCTTGGGAGCTCTGGCAGCTCCAGCCCAGACACAGGACCCCGGGTTCTGTTCCACAGGAAGGGGATGATCCTTTCCTAGGAAAGCATTTATCATATGTGACCTGGGAAAGTCAACAATTACTTGCTGAGCAACTGTCAAATGTCTTATGTTATTCTGGGCTCCAGTCCAAATTTGAGTGAGTAATAGTCGTTCAGTTGTGTTTGACTCTTTGGGACCCCATGGACTGGACACTGCCAGGCTCCTCTGTTCATAGAATTCTTCAGGAAAGAATACTGGAGTGGGTTGCCATTTTCTTCTCCAGGGTATCTTCCTGATGCAGGGATCAAACAAGGGTCTCCTGCACTGCAGGCTTATTCTTCTGAGCACCAGGAAGTTCAGTTCAGTTCAGTCACTCAGTCATGTCAGACTCTTTGTGACCCCATGGACTGCACCATTCTGGGCCTCCCTTTCCATCACCAACTCCCGGAGTTTACTCAAACTAATGTCCATTGAATCCGTAATGTCATCCAGCCATCTCATCTGCTGTCATCCCCATCTCCTCCCACCTTCAATCTTTCCCAGCATCAGGGTCTTTTCCAATGACTCAGTTCTTCAAATCAGGTGCACAAAGGATTGGAGTTTCAGCTTTAGCATCAGTTCCAATGAATATTCAAGACTGATTTCCTTTAGGGTGGACTGGTTGCATCTCCTTGCAGTCCAAAGGACTCTCAAGAGTCTTCTCCAACACCACAGTTCAAAAGTATCAATTCTTTGGTGCTCAGCTTTCTTGATAGTCCAACTGTCTCATCCATACATGACTACTGGAAAAACCATAGCTTTGACTAGACGGACCTTTGTTGCCAAAGTAATGTCTCTGCTTTTTTATATGCTGTCTAGGTTGGTCATAACTGTTTTTCCAAGGAGCAAGCATCTTTTAATTTCATGACTGCAGTCACCATCTGCAGTGATTTTGGCTCATGTACTATTGAAGCATGGCTTGGAGAATTTTGAGCATTATTTTACTAGCATGTGAGATGAGTGCAATTGTGTGGCAGTTTGAGCATTCTTTGGTTTTGCTTCTCTTTGGGATTGGAATGAAAACTGACCTTTTCCAGTCCTGTGGCCACTGCTGAGTTTTCCAAATTTGCTTGCATATTGAGTGCAGCACTTTCAAAGCATCATCTTTCAGGTTTTGAAATAGCTCAACTGGAATTCCACCACCTCCACTAGCTTTGTTCATAGTGATGCTTCCTAAGGCCCACTTGACTTCACCTTCCAGGATGTCTGGCTCTAGGTGAGTGATCACACCACTGTGATTATCTGGGTCATGAAGATCTGTTTTGTATAGTTCTTCTATGTATCCTTGCAACCTCTTCTTAATATCTTCTGCTTCTGTTAGGTCCATACCATTTCTGTCCTTTATTGTGCCCATCTTTGTAGGAAATGTTCCGCTGGTATCTCTGATTTTCTTGACGAGATCTCTAGTCTTTCCCATTCTATTGCTTTCATCTCTTTCTTTGCATTGATCACTGAGGAACGCTTTCTTATCTTTCCTTGCTATTCTTCGGAACTCTGCATTCAAATGGGTATATCTTTCCTTTTCTCCTTTGCCTTTAGCTTCTCTTCTCTTCTCTTCACAACTATTTGTAAGCCTCCTCAGACAACCATTTTGCCTTCTTACATTTCTTTTTCTTGAGGATGGTCTTGGTCCCTGCCTCTTGTACAGTGTCACAAACCCCCATCCATAGTTCCTCAGGCACTCTGTCTATCAGTTCTAGTCCCTTGAATCTATTTCTCATGTCTACTGTATAATCATAAGGGATCTGATTTAAGTCATACCTGAATGGTTTAGTGGTTTTCCCTACTTTCTTCAATTTAAGACTGAATTTGGCAATAAGGACTTCATGATTTGAGCCACAGTCAGCTCCTGGTCTTCTTTTGCTGACGGTATACAGCTTCTCCATCTTTAGTAGCAGAGAATATAATCAATTTGATTTCATATGGACCATCTGGTGGTATCCATGTGTAGAGTCTTCTCTTGTGTTGTTGGAAGAGGGTGTCTGCTATGACCAGTGTGTTCTCTTGGCAAAACTCTATTAGCCTTTGCCCTGCTTCATTCTGTATTCCAAGGCCAAATTTTCCTGTTACCCCAGGTACTCTTGACTTCCTATTTTTGCATTCCAGTCCCCTATAATGAAAAGGACATCTTTTTTGAGTGTTAGTTCTAGAAGGTCTTGTAGGTCTTCATAGAACCATTTAACTTCAGCTTCTTTGGCATTACTGGTCGGGGCATAGGCTTGGATTACTGTGATATTCAATGGTTTGCCTGGGAAACAAACAGAGATCATTCTGTCATTTTTGAGATTGCACCCAAGTACTGCATTTCGGGATCTTTTGTTGACTGTGATGGCTACTCCATTTCTTCTAACGGATTCCTGCCCACAGTAGTAGATATAATGGTCATCTGAGTTAAGTTCACCCATTCCAGTCCATTTGAGTTTGCTGATTCCTAAAATGTCGATGTTCACTCTTGCCATCTCCTGTTTGACCACTTCCAATTTTCCTTGATTCATGGACCTAACATTCCAAGTTCCTATGCAATATTGTTCTTTATAGCATCGTACTTTACTTCCATCATGAGTCACATCCACAACTGGGTGCTGTTTTTGCTTTGGCTCCGTCTCTTCATTCTTTCTGGAGTTATTTCTCCACCAATCTCCAGTAGCATATTGGGCACCTACTGACCTGAGGAGTTCATCTTTCAGTGTCCTATCTTTTTCCCTTTTCATACTTTTAATGGGGTTCTCAATGCAAGAATACTGAAGTGGTTTGCCATTCCCTTCTCCAGTGGACCACGTTTTGCCAGAACTCTCCTCCAGGGAAGCCTACTATTAAGAGACATTTCTAAGTATAAAGACAGGTCAACTTAAAAGTATCCTCAGTACATGTTTCACTTTATCTTACAATCTACAGACAATACATTAGAATATGTAATGAATCCATACACCTTGTCCAAAGGAATACCCAAGACAGAAGTAGCAATAAAATTATAAATGACAGTCATCAATCAGGTGAAATAATTTAGATGAAGCTTGTCTCTCTCAAAGAGATGGACTGGGCAAGTGGTCAAGAGGGAAATACAATGTGCTTTTAATTTTGTATGATAAATAATGTTCAGTTCCATGTTGTTGAACATAGGTCTGCTGTTGCCACATAAATCCTATACTTCAAATTACTGTCCAAATGCTTTACTAAAACTCTGCTTCTGGCCTTTGTTTTGGAATCTGTTACGTTTGTTGCCATCTCCTGATGGCTGTTCTCTGAAGTTTACTTCCTCCAAACCACAGGACACATATTCCCTGAGGTTGTAAGATCCTCTTTTGGTCAAGGATCACTCAATATTTATATTGAGCACCAAAAACATCCTAACATGGCATAAAATATCTTTCCAGTGCTGCTATCCTTCCATTACACCATGTTTTAATCAGTTAAGAGAAAAATAGTAATCTCCAGAGGTCAAGCCCTTTACGAATCTGTCTATTCTAAAGATAAATACAACTGCTGATCTACATCATGATTCCTAGATGAGATTTACCCTCAGACCTTAAATCCCTGCCCTCTCCCCGCCTCAGTCCATCCATCTCAGGACTGACCCACATATACTCAAAATCAATGCACTGTATGGAAAAGCTTTTACCTCAAGACATGTTAACATTCCCAAAACTAAGTAGGATTTCCCATAACACTTTATGATCGCTTTCATTAAAGAAGGCTCCCGTGCATCTTTCTGGGCTCTCAACACTTCCTGATCCCAGTACCTGCGAAGAGAGGCAAAGCACAGTGAGGAACAGCCCTGCCGCAGGAAAACAGGGGAGGGACAGAGCAGAGACAAGCCTTCACTACAGGGCTCTCTGTGGCTCCCCATAGATGCTGGCTAACTGCTCGCAGGGCTCCCGAAAGATGAGCAGTGCAGACACTGAAGCACCAGGAAAAGCACCAGACCAGGTCTTCAGAGAAACGTCCCAGATTCTACAAACAAGTTCCTGCTAAGCTTTGCTGAATTCACAGGTCATGAGCAGCCCGGAAGGACAGACACTGTCCTCCAGGGACCCCACCTCTGGGGACAGAGCTAGGTCTCCAGGGCCATGGCTGTGGGCTCCCTCCACATCCACTCACACAGGGAACACAGGCTCCCCCAACCTCCAAAGTGGGCTGAGCCCAGGGTCAGCATGAAGGGCTGAGGCTTCAGTGTCAGGGAAAGAGGCTCAGAAGACCCTAGAGGAAGGCAAAGGCCCCTCCCCACAAGCCTTTAGCCCCATGGAGAAATTCTCACTCTTCTAACCGTACTCCCTGATGCCTGTGCTCACCCTTGCAGCTCTTCTCCAAGGTGCTGGGAGCGATCTTCTGGAAGCACCGGGTACATGTCATCTTTTTCCAGTTTCCGTTTGTGACCAATTTTAAACAAGGGGTTTAGCCACCTGTTAAACATTAAAAGGAGAGTGACATATATTCAAATTGCATTTCTTTAATTAGAATCCTACGTTCATGGACATTGTTTAAAAAAAAAGTCTATATTTTAACTATACAAAGATATAGGGAGAAAATTAGACATATGCTTCAGATCAGATCACATCAGATCAGTCGCTCAGTCGTGTCTGACTCTTTGCGACCCCATGAATCGCAGCACGCCAGGCCTCCCTGTCCATCACCAACTCCCAGAGTTCACTCAGACTCACGTCCATCGAGTCAGTGATGCCATCAAGCCATCTTATCCTCTGTCGTCCCCTTCTCCTCTTGCTCCCAATCCCTCCCAGCATCAGAGTCTTTTCCAATGAGTCAACTCTTCGCATGAGGTGGCCAAAGTACTGGAGTTTCAGCTTTAGCATCATTCCTTCCAAAGAAATCCCAGGGATGATCTCCTTCAGAATGGACTGGTTGCATCTCCTTGCAGTCCAAGGGACTCTCAAGAGTCTTCTCCAACACCACAGTTCAAAAGCATCAATTCTTTGGCACTCAGCCTTCTTCAAAGTCGAACTCTCACATCCATACATGACCACAGGAAAACACATATATCAGGGTGTCGATAAGTCACTCTGGCTTACACAGAATATAACTGAACTAAAATACCCTGTTTGTGGTCTACTGAACATACATTGTACATCTACTTTAATTATTAAGAAAAATACATTTAGAAATCAAAATAATGTTACCTTGGTTCAGGAGCACAGAATAGAGCTGAATGGCCTTTGTGGATAAGGCTATAGATAGGTTCCTGTACTACAAAGCACTTAAATTTTCTGAACTGTCAGACTCAAGGATTTTGCTGTTGTTTTTTGGTGGCTAAGTCGTGTCTGACTGGTTTTGTGACCCCATGGACTGCAGCCCTCCAAGCTCCTCTGTCCATGGGATTTCCCAGTCAAGGATACTGGAATGGGTTGCCATTTCATTCTCCAGGGGATCTTCTTGGCTCAGGGATCGAACCTGTGTCTCCTGCACTGGCAGATGGATTCTTTACCACTGAGCCACCAGGGAAGACCACCAGACTCAAGAATGCCTCAGTCACATTCACATAAGATGCAACCTTGTGGTCTCAAGACCTCCTTAGTTCAGCTAATAACACAAAGGAAAATTTACAGGGAATCACGTTACAATACACCGCCCTGAGTCCAACAGGCTCTGGACCCTGACCTCCTTACAGCCCTGTCAGAGTCCCCTCACATGAGCCTCTTTCTGACCCCGACCATCTGAAGATGTCCTAAAGATAAGCAACATCTTTCCAAATAAAATGAATACATTGATTTTTCTTATAGTCCTCCCTATAATTGAGGCAGAAATTGCTAGACAGTGTAAGATTTTTTAAATTTCAATTTTTAATTCCTTTTTTAATGTCAAATTTTCTCTTCTCAAGTAAGCATCTCACTCTTTGCTCCAATTTCCAGGCATTCAGAGGAATCCCTTCCTGGTCTGGAAGGTCATAAAACATTCAGACCCAGGACAAGACAATTATTAACTGCTGTCCAGTTTATCAAGAGAAACCTCCAAGAAGCCCATTAACACTTAAAACATACATTTGGTCCCTAAATAATGGTCTGGGATCTTGAGAAAGGGTCAAGGGATGGCGTTGCAATGTCTAGAGAAACTGAGAAACTGGGGTTCCAAGAAAGCCATAAAATCAACAAACTGGACATTGTGATATTTACATTAAGTCATGAATCAACCAAAAATGTACAGATCAATCTAGAAAAGATATAAAACTGCTATTATCCTCACCTTTTGGGGTCCTTTCACCCCCTCTTAGAGTCTATGCTGAGGACTTTGTATCTCTATGTTCTAAAATAAAACTTTGCCTCTGTGTTTGCGAGTTCCCCGGAATTCATTCTTAGGCTCTGTGAACAGAACTCAGGTTTCACGTTTCATTATCACTTCCTGGCCGATTAATTTCTTTTCAAATGTAACACAAGACTTTCATAAGGGCTGAAATTTTACTGACTGTGGGGTCTGCCACCTTCAGCCTCAGTTGCGGAATAAATACTGATGTGCTGCAATTCATGGGGTTGCAAAGAGTCGGACACGACTGAGCGACTGAACTGAACTGATACTTTCAGGAACTCCACTAACAGTGGAGAACATCACCAAACTACAGTTCAACCCCTTCATGCCCAGGCTTCTGCTCAGGGACATCAATTACCCTCATTGCCACCCCATCCCAGCAAAGGGGTATGTGTTAGTCAAATCCCTATTTGCTTTGGACCCAACCAATATTTCCAATGAGCCCTCCACCTCCAGACATGACTAACTCTAGATACAGGCCATGCACAAGGGCTCTGGGAACAGGATCATACCAGACCTGAGGGGGTCTGGTCTGTGGAGGCAATATGCTGGATGGAAGGGCGCCAGCATCAGTCTAAACATGACTCAAGAAAACCCAAACACAGTTGAGCCCCTGAGGGTCCTCGAGGCCCCTGGGGGCAAGGACCACCCACATTGGGTCATTAACTGTCTCCAAGAAAACTCTACTAGTGGCTACTGGGCTATAAGAGGTACACACCCCAATCTAGGTCACATTCAGATTTTAATTACACTCACCCCACCTCCCATCTAAATGGAGCCATTCATCTAGTCAGGAGGGAGCTGGACTAGACTGGTAATGGAAGGAGTTGTCGCCCCTGTAGCATCCTTGGTGAGCCTAGCACGAGAAGCAATTTATAAAGCCAAAGCTACTAAAAACAAAAACAAAAGCAAAAAGGGCACTGGAACATTGGCCTGGGCAACTAAAGAACCCAGCTGTAACTTTAGAAATATGAAATCTTCACTGGGCCGCTGGTCCATATGACACTCAACCACTGCATAGTTCCTGATTACCTGCTGGCTGATCAAGGAGGAATTCATGCCCTTGCAGCTATTTCTTGTTGTTTCTATGTTAATGTGAGTGGTCAAATAGAAGACAGTGTAACCTGACTGGTAGAGAAGACTGCTAGCAGACAGAGAAGGATGAATATCATATAATATTGCTTATATGTGGAATGTACATAAAGGCTATAAATGAACTCTTTAAAAAATAGACTGAGAGTCCCAGAAGTAGGGGGGGGAAAAAAGCTATGGTTAACCAGGGGGTGAGAGGAGGGACAAATTGGGGCACTGGGATTGACATACACACACTGTAATATATAAAACAGATAACTAAGAAGGACCTACTGCATAGCACAGAGAACTCTATTCTATACTTTGTAATGGCCTACATAGGAAAAGAATCTAAAAAAGAGTGTGTATATGTACATGTATAACAGATTCACTTTGCTGTAGAGCATAAACTAACACAACATTGTAAATCAACTGTACTCCAATAAAAATTCAAAGAGAAAGTCACTTGATCAAATACTCAGAATAAGAAGGGCCCTGACTGAACAAATCTGGGACAGTATCAAAAGGGTAATCTCAGCTTCCTGGGCTTCTGCCATTCTTAGGACCCCTTACAATTATTCTCCTCCTGCTTTTTGGTCTGTGTATCCCCAACTGCCTCATTAGTTTTATCTGGTCTTTATCTGGGTGTGAGAATTGGGACTTCAGCCAGGTGACAATCATATTTATTTTAGCTATCCATTCCAGTATTCTTGCCTGGAGAATCCCATGGAGAGAAGAGCCTGGCAGGCTACAGTCCGTGGGGTCACGAAGAGTTGGATATGACTGAGTGACTAACTCTTTCACTTTCACTTCCTGCTTCTGTCTTAGCCTCAGGCTCAAAAGAGGAAGTTATAGAGAAAAATAAAAACTGGTTAGAACTAACTAACCTCAAAATTGGAGGAGGAAATGGCAACCCACTGCAGTACTCTTGCCTGGGGATTTCCACGGACAGAGAACCTAGAGGGCTACATTCCACGGCATTGCAAAGAGTTGGCCACAACTGTGCAACTACCTTCCACTTTCAGGCCCCAAATGGTAAAAACCCTAACCTCCCCTAGGCCTTGAGCCTCATTTATGCATTCGCTGTAATATATTAGTGTGCTAAATGGCATACTCACCCGTGCCATGACAGTTGACAATAGTCATGACAACAAACCACACAAGGACTAAAAATGAGTGTTTCCTCAGTTTCAGGTCCAAACCACATCCTTGTTCTCAGATAAGTCATGAATATTACTCCCTCTCTTGATTCAATTTGCTTGCTTTTACCTTGACCCAAATTGGGTTGAGAGCTTGATTTGTGAACTAAGCTCTCGCTTCTCCATTCTTTGGTCATTGAATAAAACTTGTGCTGTTCCAGTCTCACCATCAATTTAGTTATTGGCTGTGGGAATCTGAGTGGAAAAGCAACCTCTTCAGCCAAGAAAAGGGGTCTTAGCCTGGGCTAGGAGCCCAGCACAAGGTGGGAGACCAATTTGGTGACATCAGTTACATATACAAGGAACACCGTCTTCAGAGCCAGACTGCTTGACTTGGGATCCTGCTCCATTACTTACTGGCTGTGTGGCGGTAAGCAACTTACTCAACCTCTCTGCTTCAGTGCCTTCAAGTATAAAATAAGCAGTAATAGTGCCTTTCCCTCCAGCAGGAAAACTGGAAATGGGTGCCTACCGAAATCAATGAAAAGTCCTCACCTTCCCATTTCCAGGCACACACACTTTGAAACTTCACAAACAGAAGGTGTTTGGAAAGTTCCTTGCCCTGCGTGAAGTTAAGGAGAATTTTTTTCTACTTTATTATTATTTACAGTAACCATACCCATATTCCTTCTTCTAGGCCCCTCTTTCCTTTAGGGCCACCAAATGGCCAAAAGATGAAGCTACACACACTAAATACACCACCATCAAAACAAGCATAGGAGCTCCCAATCCCTGGAGATCCCCCAGGGTGTCCCATAAAGGAAGGAAATACTAGAAATTTGGGAAATATAAATGGGTTAGGGTCCAGAAATAAAACAACTAGTAATCATCCAAATATGATTAAAGCCCAAAGGTTTAGGACCACATAGTCAGTGGCCCCAGTTACCACATGCAACACTTTAGTTAAGAGCTTCAACTCTCTGAGCTGTTTTTTTCATCTGTGTGTTTCCTCTGGGCTCAAGGACCCTTCAGTGGTTTCAGAACCAAATGATTCCTGGGCAGGACCACCTGCATCAAGACCATGCACTGCTTCTCCGAAGTCTAGAGATTGGAAAAGACCTCACAGGCTTCAGGGACCCTATCCCCAGAGTGATCCCCAAAGGTGGAAGTGGAGATATCCACACTAAGGAAAGGGGCTGATCAAATAAATCCTCCAGTCCTGACTGTGTGTCCCAGGCAAAAGCAAAACGTGTTCAAGATTAGTGTTCCTAATCATTAAATAAAAACCTTTCATTTTTTTACCCACGTGAAATTTGCCACAACTAGGAACCAGGTTATACAGTGAGAGCCACACAGGGAGAAAGGGAGAGGGAAAGAAATACATGGTCATAGACATGGGGGCAGAGGGAACCCAGTGGAGCTGGAACACACGGTCACACAGGGCATGTGGGAAAAGGTGGGGACATTACTGAAAGAAGAAAGAAGGTGGAGCACTGAAGAACTGATGCCTTTGAACTGTGGTGCTGGAGAAGACTTCTGAGAGTCCCTTGGACTACAAGGAGATCAAACCAGTCAATCTTAAAGGAAATCAACCCTGAATATTCTTTGGAAGGACTGATGCTGAAACTGAAACTGCAGTATTTTGGTCATCTGATGCAAACAGATGACTCACTGGAAAAGGGCCTGATGCTGGGAAAGATTAAGGGCAAGAGAAGAGAATGTCAGAGGATATGGATGACATCATGGATGCAATGGACATGAACTTGGGCAAACTCTGGAGACGGTGAGGGACAGAGACCAGCAGCGCTGCCATCCACGGGGTTGCAAAGAGTCGGACAAGACTGAACGACTGAACAACAACGGTCCAGGGCACTAATTAGATAAAGGAAGCTGTTCATAAGCTGCTTGCTTGGGGCTGAGGACAGGGGTAGGGGGTGGGGGTGTGACGCTTCAATTCAGAAGTGGGAATTCCTGAGCAGTTCAGGAGAAGCCAGTAAGAGTAGACGCAGGGTGTTCAGGGCATTTTTCCACTGGGCTGTGATTCCCCCTGGGCAGCCTTCCCTCTTCCTGCTCTCTGGCTCTGGAGGGGCTGCCGGCAGCAAGGCAAAGAGACCCTGTACCTCCGCCACCAAGTCACGGGGTTCCCTCCCCACCCCTGCTCCCCACTTCCTTGCCCAGTCGTGCTCCGCCTTCCCAGGGTGCAGAGGGGAACAAGCCAGGGTTGGGAGGCTCCACACTCCTTTCCGAAAGGCGCGGGCAGCGGAGGGTGCCATGACTGCCGCGTATCACAGCCGGGGGGCGCTCACCAGAAGAACAGGCGCGAGCAGAGGTTCGCTTTCTGCAGCGGGTTGGACTTCATCTTCGGGTTCAGCGGCAGCATCGTGCCGGCTGCTGCGGGCGTGGAGAGGCGCAGCGCTGCTCTGACCTCGGTGAGGCTCCCGCTGCTCCTGGAGGTGACCACGTGGATGCTGAAGATCAGTCTGCCTTCGGGGTCTGCTGGGCGGGCCCGGAGAACCACAGGCTTCTGGGGGTGGAGCACCCACATCCCGCCCGGTCTCCGCCTCCCGCAACTACACAACCTCCGGTGGGGGTCGCCTGCAGGTCACCGGCTCTGCCCTGCTGTCACGGCTCTGGGAGAAGTAGGGCCGTGTGTGGGGACGCAGGACCAAGAGGCAGTCAGGCCAAAGCTTCCAGGAGCTTCATGCAAGTGGGAGGCAAGGCCACCCGGCTCTTCGATGGAGAAAGGTAGGCGGACCAGACAGCACGAACAAACCAGCTCCAAGAATTCCACCTGGCTGCAAACTCCACTGAAACTCCTGTACTGAGCCCAGGCACTCCCCCAGAAGGCAAAGAGGGGAGGCTCAGGCTCTGCCCTCCTCTGCTGCTCCGAAGCTCCCCATGGGCTGCAGGGAAGGCCTGGAGAAAGCTGGCAGAAGGCATGAACAGCCCACATGAGATGTCTTGTGGCATCTCACACGTTACATTGTGAGAGAACCTCTGTGAGCTTTTCGCTGCCCTCTTAGATTGAGAAAGGGGACTCTGTGGGGAGAGAAACTGCCTCCTAATTTCTTTCATCATGTGTTCAGAACCTAGATAAGTTACAGTGACATATGTCACAAAATACATATGCACATTTCTGGGGACCTTACCTCACTTTCAACTCTAACAATTCCCTGTTCAAGAAAGTATTATCCCTATTGTACAGATAAGAAAGATGAGGCTCAAGGACAGCACTTGTCCAAGGTCTTGGACCCAAGTTTGGGGTTCAACATGGTTGTCTCACTGGTAGATGGACAGTGTGTATGAAAAGTGCCTAGAATACGCTGTGTGAATGAATGAATGACTGCAGGACTGAATGAACACAATCTTGGGCTCCAACTCTTAAGTGTTTAATTACCAGCTCAACAGTTTCTCTTCCCTTCTACTCTAAATGAAAAAAGATCAAAATTTATATACCTACAACAAGATCACCGTATTATTCTTTGATAATTTCGCATATACCTTGGCTAAAATTGGTGTTATTAATGACAACTTTTAGCTTCAGTTATGAAAGATGAAAAGGTAAGTTCTAGAAAACTAGTATACAGCAATGTGATAATATTGCTGTGTACTTTTAATTTGCTTAAAGAGTAGTAGTTCTCAACATAAAAAAATAAAAAAAGGAAAATGGCAAAAGTACAAGTGATGGACATGTTGATTGGCTTGGTTGTGATAGCTTACGGTGAATGGTATTGAATTTGTGATCTCCAAAGTAGAAGATTTAGCTTTGGGACCAGGAACCAGGCTTGATCACTCAAGAGTTTTTGTGTAGCAGAGTTTTATTAAACTATGAAAAGGGACAGAGAAATCTTCTGACATAGACCTCAGAATGGGGACAGGGGCAGGGGATGGAGAGTGCCCCCACTAAGTAGTCTTACCAAGGCCTTATATACTTTCACCAGACCCACTCCCACAATATACATTTGAAGATGACAGGATTAGTCAGAAGGTTCTCAAGAAGGAGAAACACGTCCTGGAGCAAGCTACATTGTTATATTGACTACGATAAAGCAATGTAGGAAAAAAGTTTGTCTTTTTCTCCTTGAGAGCCCCAGACCCCTTTCCTCTTCTTGAGGGCTCTGGACCCCTTTCTCCTCCTCGGGGACCCTGGACTTATCAATCTACCTAGGAATTGACTCTCAGTTGTGATGAATATTTCACAATGTATATGTAAATCAAGTCATCAGGTTGAACATCTACATTTATATAATATTTGTCAATTATACCTTAATGCCAGAGGAGAAATTGATTTTAAAGAAACTCTTAATATATTCAAACATTTTTTATGAGTCAAACATATAAGAATGCAAGGTGTTGATAATTTTGTATTGATGGGCATGATGACAATTTATAATACTATTTTCTTGCTTTTCATGCATGTTTGAAATTTTCTGTTGCAAAAAAGAAAAGTGATTAGAGCTGAAAATTGTAATTTTTCAATAACCTACCTTTCTGGTGTTAGCTCTCTCTCGGATAATGCAATCCACAATGTATGGTACCAGACTTTTCCTGATTTACAGTTCTCTTTTACATTCCCTACCTTTTCCAGTGCTGTAAACACTCAGCTACTAGTTCTACTTTAAAAAATGAAGGAATTGGTTGCTAAAGTTGGAGGTCTAGTGACTTCCTTGTCAGTCGGCCCCAGACTGTTCTGTCTGGTCCCCACAACTATCTCAGGACCATAATTAGCCATCTCCAAATTGCCAAATACATTCAATCCCTTCAGCTTCTGCTGTCTTTTTTTTTTTTTAAACTAAGATCTTTTGAAACTTCTTAGCATCCAATTCTGGACATAAACTAACATGGTATTTATGAGACATGAAAACCAGTGTTGACTTGTACAGGGAAGACTGAATCTGGAGCCAGGGACTAGAGATTTAGATACTTTCCTTTTTACCTAACCTTTCTGACCTAACTGTTTTCAGGTTTACAAGTGGTGGGGCTGTTTTTTAGGTTGTTTTTTTTTGTTTTTTTTTTTTTTTTTTTTTTTTTTTTTTTGCTGGCACTAGAAAGAGAAAACCTCTCTTTCCTTTCTGATTAGGGACTTATAAGGATATGATCCATAACTGCTGGTAGCCATGCCTCCCATTCACATGAAGAGGACAGAAAGAATAAAGCAGGAACCCAAAGGGAAGTCATACACTCAACAACTATTTATTAAACACCTACTGTGTGCCATGAACTCTTCTAGGAGTTAGGGACATATAAGGGAACAGCATGGTGATATAAAAGAGAGTCTGAAGTGAAGTGAAGTTGCTCAGTGTCTGACTCTTTGCGACTCCATGGACTGTAGCCCACCAGGCTCCTCCGTCCATGGGATTCTCCAGGCAAGAATACTGGAGTGGGTTGCCATTCATCAAATCTCTGGGGTTCCTGAGGCACTAGGTTTCCTCCTTAGATTATGGGACCTGCTGGAGCAGGAGCTGTCACTTTCCAGCTCATGTCCTCTGACTCTGCTCCAGGACTAAGGAGTTTGCTGCTTATCGGCAACTCTCTGCTGAAGGGCCTTTTTCCAGCTGTGGGAGCACTTTGGGACCATAGTCAAGGCAAGTCCAAACCCCTGGATTCAACCCTCAACTGGTGATGGATGGGGAGCTGGGAGATAAGTGTCCCAGTGCCCTTGTCTGTGAGTTGGAACAATTCTGTCTCCCAGCACGCTAAGCAGCCGAGTTGTCTAAGCAGTAACTTGTTAACACAGTTTTCATTGGCTTCCTTCCCTTCTCTGTCTCACTTCTTCACTCCCTACAAATGTTTTCCTAGGATCACTTATAAAATAAACTCCTCCCACTCAAATCCTTCTCATAGTCTGCTACCGGGGAACCTAAACTATGACACTTACCAGAAACATCCTTCTAATTACTGAAAAATATATTTACTCCCTGGAAATGACAACCCACTCCAGTATTCTTGCCTGAAGAATCTGCATTGACAGAGGAGCTTTGCGAGCTACAGTCCATGGTGTCACAAAAAGTCAGACACAGCTGAAGTGACTTAGTATGCATGAACCCATAAAAGTGCTAGCTAATACTATAAACCTTGGATTACCCCATACAGTAGCACTATCTACATGATAATTTTGAGGACTTGAAATGCATCCGGTCCAAATTTGAGATGTGCCATAACTGTAAGATAAGATACACAATAGATTTCAAAGACAGAAAAAAACATTATTTGTATCATTAATGATTTTTATAGTTTATATGTTAATATAGTATTTTGGACACACTGGTGTAAAAATGTCTTACTGATATTATCTTCACTTGTTCCTTTAAAATGGTTACTACAAATTAACATTACAGATGTGGTTCACTTTATATTTCTATGGACAGACTACTGTAACCAATGGACAGGCTCTGCACCACAAATCTCTCACAGTCAAGAAAGCAAATTAATAATATTCATATTATTATACAAATAACCTTGAATGTGATCTAATTCATGAAAAGAAATCATCCTCACATTTCAGAACTTTGTTACTAGTAATGAATTACTTGTGTCACTTCCCACTGGCTCTCAGACATACTTGCATTATGACACTTTCACAAAGAGTCCTGGTATAAAAACTTAAACCAAATTCCTTATTTTGGATCAATATATTCTATTTGATCTTCCTTTAAGATGTTATAATAATAATGGAATCTTGAGTAATTTTGTTTTCAGTTCATTTGGAACACTAGTCCATTACTGAGATGAGGTATCCAGAAACTGTTAAGAGTTGAGAAAGATGTCCTCAGAAAAGAATATACCTAAAAAATTGAAATTCCTACTTCCATTAGGCTCACAACCTAGAAAAAGAATAGGTAAAGAGGAAATTTCAGCAGAGTAAAAAATAAAATAACACAAACACATTCATTCTTACCCTGATAAATTAAGGATGTTTTGTGATGGTGCTGGCATGGATTGTGTCACACAGTTTCATGCTTTGAATGTTTTTCAGCCAAATAAAGAGCCCAAATAGCCATCAAAAAAAAAAAAAAAAAAAAAAAAAACAGAATACTCCATCCTAATGAAGGCAAAGTCTGATAGGCACTGTAGTATATTGTGGCAAAATAAAATTAGAGTAGTTTTTTCAGAAATAATCTAACAATATTTATTATTCAGATCAGATAAGATCAGTCGCTCAGTCATGTCCGACTCT
>NC_059169.1:16053533-16154160 GCF_019923935.1 Bubalus bubalis | reverse complement strand
AGTACTCTTGCCTGGGGATTTCCACGGACAGAGAACCTAGAGGGCTACATTCCACGGCATTGCAAAGAGTTGGCCACAACTGTGCAACTACCTTCCACTTTCAGGCCCCAAATGGTAAAAACCCTAACCTCCCCTAGGCCTTGAGCCTCATTTATGCATTCGCTGTAATATATTAGTGTGCTAAATGGCATACTCACCCGTGCCATGACAGTTGACAATAGTCATGACAACAAACCACACAAGGACTAAAAATGAGTGTTTCCTCAGTTTCAGGTCCAAACCACACCTTGTTCTCAGATAAGTCATGAATATTACTCCCCTCTTGATTCAATTTGCTTGCTTTTACCTTGACCCAAATTGGGTTGAGAGCTTGATTTGTGAACTAAGCTCTCGCTTCTCCATTCTTTGGTCATTGAATAAAACTTGTGCTGTTCCAGTCTCACCATCAATTTAGTTATTGGCTGTGGGAATCTGAGTGGAAAAGCAACCTCTTCAGCCAAGAAAAGGGGTCTTAGCCTGGGCTAGGAGCCCAGCACAAGGTGGGAGACCAATTTGGTGACATCAGTTACATATACAAGGAACACCGTCTTCAGAGCCAGACTGCTTGACTTGGGATCCTGCTCCATTACTTACTGGCTGTGTGGCGGTAAGCAACTTACTCAACCGCTCTGCTTCAGTGCCTTCAAGTATAAAATAAGCAGTAATAGTGCCTTTCCCTCCAGCAGGAAAACTGGAAATGGGTGCCTACCGAAATCAATGAAAAGTCCTCACCTTCCCATTTCCAGGCACACACACTTTGAAACTTCACAAACAGAAGGTGTTTGGAAAGTTCCTTGCCCTGCGTGAAGTTAAGGAGAATTTTTTTCTACTTTATTATTATTTACAGTAACCATACCCATATTCCTTCTTCTAGGCCCCTCTTTCCTTTAGGGCCACCAAATGGCCAAAAGATGAAGCTACACACACTAAATACACCACCATCAAAACAAGCATAGGAGCTCCCAATCCCTGGAGATCCCCCAGGGTGTCCCATAAAGGAAGGAAATACTAGAAATTTGGGAAATATAAATGGGTTAGGGTCCAGAAATAAAACACTAGTAATCATCCAAATATGATTAAAGCCCAAAGGTTTAGGACCACATAGTCAGTGGCCCCAGTTACCACATGGAACACTTTAGTTAAGAGCTTCAACTCTCTGAGCTGTTTTTTCATCTGTGTGTTTCCTCTGGGCTCAAGGACCCTTCAGTGGTTTCAGAACCAATGATTCCTGGGCAGGACCACCTGCATCAAGACCATGCACTGGCTTCTCCGAAGTCTAGAGATTGGAAAAGACCTCACAGGCTTCAGGGACCCTATCCCCAGAGTGATCCCAAAGTGGAAGTGGAGATATCCACACTAAGGAAAGGGGCTGATCAAATAATCCTCCAGTCCTGACTGTGTGTCCCAGGCAAAAGCAAAACGTGTTCAGATTAGTGTTCCTAATCATTAAATAAAAACCTTTCATTTTTTTACCCACGTGAAATTTGCCACAACTAGGAACCAGGTTATACAGTGAGAGCCACACAGGGAGAAAAGGGAGAGGGAAAGAAATACATGGTCATAGACATGGGGGCAGAGGGAACCCAGTGGAGCTGGAACACACGGTCACACAGGGCATGTGGGAAAAGGTGGGGACATTACTGAAAGAAGAAAGAAGGTGGAGCACTGAAGAACTGATGCCTTTGAACTGTGGTGCTGGAGAAGACTTCTGAGAGTCCCTTGGACTACAAGGAGATCAAACCAGTCAATCTTAAAGGAAATCAACCCTGAATATTCTTTGGAAGGACTGATGCTGAAACTGAACTGCAGTATTTTGGTCATCTGATGCAAACAGATGACTCACTGGAAAAGGGCCTGATGCTGGGAAGATTAAGGGCAAGAGAAGAGAATGTCAGAGGATATGGATGACATCATGGATGCAATGGACATGAACTTGGGCAAACTCTGGAGACGGTGAGGGACAGAGACCAGCAGCGCTGCCATCCACGGGGTTTGCAAAGAGTCGGACAAGACTGAACGACTGAACAACAACGGTCCAGGGCACTAATTAGATAAAGGAAGCTGTTCATAAGCTGCTTGCTTGGGGCTGAGGACAGGGGTAGGGGGTGGGGGTGTGACGCTTCAATTCAGAAGTGGGAATTCCTGAGCAGTTCAGGAGAAGCCAGTAAGAGTAGACGCAGGGTGTTCAGGGCATTTTCCCACTGGGCTGTGATTCCCCCTGGGCAGCCTTCCCTCTTCCTGCTCTCTGGCTCTGGAGGGGCTGCCGGCAGCAAGGCAAAGAGACCCTGTACCTCCGCCACCAAGTCACGGGGTTCCCTCCCCACCCCTGCTCCCCACTTCCTTGCCCAGTCGTGCTCCGCCTTCCCAGGGTGCAGAGGGGAACAAGCCAGGGTTGGGAGGCTCCACACTCCTTTCCGAAAGGCGCGGGCAGCGGAGGGTGCCATGACTGCCGCGTATCACAGCCGGGGGCGCTCACCAGAAGAACAGCGCGAGCAGAGGTTCGCTTTCTGCAGCGGGTTGGACTTCATCTTCGGGTTCAGCGGCAGCATCGTGCCGGCTGCTGCGGGGCGTGGAGAGGCGCAGCGCTGCTCTGACCTCGGTGAGGCTCCCGCTGCTCCTGGAGGTGACCACGTGGATGCTGAAGATCAGTCTGCCTTCGGGGTCTGCTGGCGGGCCCGGAGAACCACAGGCTTCTGGGGTGGAGCACCCACATCCCGCCCGGTCTCCGCCGCCCGCAACTACACACCTCCGGTGGGGTCGCCTGCAGGTCACCGGCTCTGCCTGCTGCCACGGCTCTGGGAGAAGTAGGCCGTGTGTGGGGACGCAGGACCAAGAGGCAGTCAGGCCAAAGCTTCCAGGAGCTTCATGCAAGTGGGAGGCAAGGCCACCCGGCTCTTCGATGGAGAAAGGTAGGCGGACCAGACAGCACGAACAAACCAGCTCCAAGAATTCCACCTGGCTGCAAACTCCACTGAAACTCCTGTACTGAGCCCAGGCACTCCCCCAGAAGGCAAAGAGGGGAGGCTCAGGCTCTGCCCTCCTCTGCTGCTCCGAAGCTCCCCATGGGCTGCAGGGAAGGCCTGGAGAAAGCTGGCAGAAGGCATGAACAGCCCACATGAGATGTCTTGTGGCATCTCACACGTTACATTGTGAGAGAACCTCTGTGAGCTTTTCGCTGCCCTCTTAGATTGAGAAAGGGGACTCTGTGGGGAGAGAAACTGCCTCCTAATTTCTTTCATCATGTGTTCAGAACCTAGATAAGTTACAGTGACATATGTCACAAAATACATATGCACATTTCTGGGGACCTTACCTCACTTTCAACTCTAACAATTCCCTGTTCAAGAAGGTATTATCCCTATTGTACAGATAAGAAAGATGAGGCTCAAGGACAGCACTTGTCCAAGGTCTTGGACCCAAGTTTGGGGTTCAACATGGTTGTCTCACTGGTAGATGGACAGTGTGTATGAAAAGTGCCTAGAATACGCTGTGTGAATGAATGAATGACTGCAGGACTGAATGAACACAATCTTGGGCTCCAACTCTTAAGTGTTTAATTACCAGCTCAACAGTTTCTCTTCCCTTCTACTCTAAATGAAAAAAGATCAAAATTTATATACCTACAACAAGATCACCGGTATTATTCTTTGATAATTTCGCATATACCTTGGCTAAAATTGGTGTTATTAATGACAACTTTTAGCTTCAGTTATGAAAGATGAAAAGGTAAGTTCTAGAAAACTAGTATACAGCAATGTGATAATATTGCTGTGTACTTTTAATTTGCTTAAAGAGTAGTAGTTCTCAACATAAAAAATAAAAAAAGGAAAATGGCAAAAGTACAAGTGATGGACATGTTGATTGGCTTGGTTGTGATAGCTTACGGTGAATGGTATTGAATTTGTGATCTCCAAAGTAGAAGATTTAGCTTTGGGACCAGGAACCAGGCTTGATCACTCAAGAGTTTTTGTGTAGCAGAGTTTTATTAAACTATGAAAAGGGACAGAGAAATCTTCTGACATAGACCTCAGAATGGGGACAGGGGCAGGGGATGGAGAGTGCCCCCACTAAGTAGTCTTACCAAGGCCTTATATACTTTCACCAGACCCACTCCCACAATATACATTTGAAGATGACAGGATTAGTCAGAAGGTTCTCAAGAAGGAGAAACACGTCCTGGAGCAAGCTACATTGTTATATTGACTACGATAAGCAATGTAGGAAAAAAGTTTGTCTTTTTCTCCTTGAGAGCCCCAGACCCCTTTCCTCTTCTTGAGGGCTCTGGACCCCTTTCTCCTCCTCGGGGACCCTGGACTTATCAATCTACCTAGGAATTGACTCTCAGTTGTGATGAATATTTCACAATGTATATGTAAATCAAGTCATCAGGTTGAACATCTACATTTATATAATATTTGTCAATTATACCTTAATGCCAGAGGAGAAATTGATTTTAAAGAAACTCTTAATATATTCAAACATTTTTTATGAGTCAAACATATAAGAATGCAAGGTGTTGATAATTTTGTATTGATGGGCATGATGACAATTTATAATACTATTTTCTTGCTTTTCATGCATGTTTGAAATTTTCTGTTGCAAAAAAGAAAAGTGATTAGAGCTGAAAATTGTAATTTTTCAATAACCTACCTTTCTGGTGTTAGCTCTCTCTCGGATAATGCAATCCACAATGTATGGTACCAGACTTTTCCTGATTTACAGTTCTCTTTTACATTCCCTACCTTTTCCAGTGCTGTAAACACTCAGCTACTAGTTCTACTTTAAAAAATGAAGGAATTGGTTGCTAAAGTTGGAGGTCTAGTGACTTCCTTGTCAGTCGGCCCCAGACTGTTCTGTCTGGTCCCCACAACTATCTCAGGACCATAATTAGCCATCTCCAAATTGCCAAATACATTCAATCCCTTCAGCTTCTGCTGTCTTTTTTTTTTTTTAAACTAAGATCTTTTGAAACTTCTTAGCATCCAATTCTGGACATAAACTAACATGGTATTTATGAGACATTGAAAACCAGTGTTGACTTGTACAGGGAAGACTGAATCTGGAGCCAGGGGACTAGAGATTTAGATACTTTCCTTTTTACCTAACCTTTCTGACCTAACTGTTTTCAGGTTTACAAGTGGTGGGGCTGTTTTTTAGGTTGTTTTTTTTTGTTTGTTTTTTTTTTTTTTTTTTTTTTTTTGCTGGCACTAGAAAGAGAAAACCTCTCTTTCCTTTCTGATTAGGGACTTATAAGGATATGATCCATAACTGCTGGTAGCCATGCCTCCCATTCACATGAAGAGGACAGAAAGAATAAAGCAGGAACCCAAAGGGAAGTCATACACTCAACAACTATTTATTAAACACCTACTGTGTGCCATGAACTCTTCTAGGAGTTAGGGACATATAAGGGAACAGCATGGTGATATAAAAGAGAGTCTGAAGTGAAGTGAAGTTGCTCAGTCGTGTCTGACTCTTTGCGACTCCATGGACTGTAGCCCACCAGGCTCCTCCGTCCATGGGATTCTCCAGGCAAGAATACTGGAGTGGGTTGCCATTCATCAAATCTCTGGGGTTCCTGAGGCTACTAGGTTTCCTCCTTAGATTATGGGACCTGCTGGAGCAGGAGCTGTCACTTTCCAGCTCATGTCCTCTGACTCTGCTCCAGGACTAAGGAGTTTGCTGCTTATCGGCAACTCTCTGCTGAAGGGCCTTTTTCCAGCTGTGGGAGCACTTTGGGACCATAGTCAAGGCAAGTCCAAACCCCTGGATTCAACCCTCAACTGGTGATGGATGGGGAGCTGGGAGATAAGTGTCCCAGTGCCCTTGTCTGTGAGTTGGAACAATTCTGTCTCCCAGCACGCTAAGCAGCCGAGTTGTCTAAGCAGTAACTTGTTAACACAGTTTTCATTGGCTTCCTTCCCTTCTCTGTCTCACTTCTTCACTCCCTACAAATGTTTTCCTAGGATCACTTATAAAATAAACTCCTCCCACTCAAATCCTTCTCATAGTCTGCTACCGGGGAACCTAAACTATGACACTTACCAGAAACATCCTTCTAATTACTGAAAAATATATTTACTCCCTGGAAATGACAACCCACTCCAGTATTCTTGCCTGAAGAATCTGCATTGACAGAGGAGCTTTGCGAGCTACAGTCCATGGTGTCACAAAAAGTCAGACACAGCTGAAGTGACTTAGTATGCATGAACCCATAAAAGTGCTAGCTAATACTATAAACCTTGGATTACCCCATACAGTAGCACTATCTACATGATAATTTTGAGGACTTGAAATGCATCCGGTCCAAATTTGAGATGTGCCATAACTGTAAGATAAGATACACAATAGATTTCAAAGACAGAAAAAAACATTATTTGTATCATTAATGATTTTTATAGTTTATATGTTAATATAGTATTTTGGACACACTGGTGTAAAAATGTCTTACTGATATTATCTTCACTTGTTCCCTTTAAAATGGTTACTACAAATTTAACATTACAGATGTGGTTCACTTTATATTTCTATGGACAGGACTGATGTAACCAATGGACAGGCTCTGCACCACAAATCTCTCACAGTCAAGAAAGCAAATTAATAATATTCATATTATTATACAAATAACCTTGAATGTGATCTAATTCATGAAAAGAAATCATCCTCACATTTCAGAACTTTGTTACTAGTAATGAATTACTTGTGTCACTTCCCACTGGCTCTCAGACATACTTGCATTATGACACTTTCACAAAAAGTCCTGGTATAAAAACTTAAACCAAATTCCTTATTTTGGATCAATATATTCTATTTGATCTTCCTTTAAGATGTTATAATAATAATGGAATCTTGAGTAATTTTGTTTTCAGTTCATTTGGAACACTAGTCCATTACTGAGATGAGGTGTCCAGAAACTGTTAAGAGTTGAGAAGATGTCCTCAGAAAAGAATATACCTAAAAAATTGAAATTCCTACTTCCATTAGGCTCACAACCTAGAAAAAGAATAGGTAAAGAGGAAATTTCAGCAGAGTAAAAAATAAAATAACACAAACACATTCATTCTTACCCTGATAAATTAAGGATGTTTTGTGATGGTGCTGGCATGGATTGTGTCACACAGTTTCATGCTTTGAATGTTTTTCAGCCAAATAAAGAGCCCAAATAGCCATCAAAAAAAAAAAAAGAAAACAGAAAAAAAAGAATACTCCGTCCTAATGAAGGCAAAGTCTGATAGGCACTGTAGTATATTGTTGGCAAAATATAAATTAGAGTAGTTTTTTCAGAAAATAATCTAACAATATTTATTATTCAGATCAGATAAGATCAGTCGCTCAGTCATGTCCGACTCTTTGCGACCCCACGAATTGCAGCACGCCAGGCCTCCCTGTCCATCACCAGCTCCCGGAATTCACTGAGACTCAAGTCCATCAAGTCAGTGATGCCATCCAGCCATCTCATCCTCTGTCATCCCCTTCTCCTCTTGCCCCAATCCCTCCCAGCATCAGAGCCTTTTCCAATGAGTCAACTCTTCGCATGAGGTGGCCAAAGTACTGGGGTTTCAGCTTTAGCATCATTCCTTCCAAAGAAATCCCAGGGCTCATCTCCTTCAGAATGGACTGGTTGGATCTCCTTGCAGTCCAAGGGACTCTCAAGAGTCTTCTCCAACACCACAGTTCAAAAGCATCAATTCTTCGGCGCTCAGCCTTCTTCACAGTCCAACTCTCACATCCATACATGACTACTGGAAAAACCATAGCCTTGACTAAACAAACCTTTGTTGGTAAAGCAATGTCTCTGCTTTTGAATATGCTATCTAGGTTGGTCATGACTTTCCTTCCAAGGAGTAAGCGTCTTTTAATTTCATGGCTGCGGTCACCATCTGCAGTGATTTTGGATCCCAGAAAAATAAAGTCTGACACTGTTTCCACTGTTTCCCCATCTATTTCCCATGAAGTGATGGGACCGGATGCCATGATCTTTGTTTTCTGAATGTTGAGCTTTAAGCCAACTTTTTCACTCTCCACTTTCACTTTCATCAAGAGGCTTTTGAGTTCCTCTTCACTTTCTGCCATAAGGGTGGTGTCATTTGCATATCTGAGGTTATTGATATTTTTCCCAGCAATCTTGATTCCAGCTTGTGTTTCTTCCAGTCAAGCGTTTCTCATGATGTACTCTGCATAGAAGTTAAATAAATAATAAATTTATTATTAGGAGCCTTAAAAATGTTCATTTTTTTTGACTCAATAAGATTTTCACTATGAAGATGAAGAAGGTAAAAAGTCAGCTATAAACAGCTATTTATGTACAAATACTCAAACAGTAAATAATCTGCCTGCAATGCAGGAGACCCGGATTCAATCCCTGGATAGCGAAGGCCCCGTGGAGAAGGAAATGGCAACCCATTGCAGGAAGTACTCTTGCCTGGAGAATTCCATGGACAGAGGAACCTAGCAGAGTATAGTTCATGGGATCACAGAGTCGGACATGACTGAGCGACTAACTCTCACTTTCATGTTTCTCAGAGAAGTGCTTGTTATAATATTAGAATTTAGAAACATCCTAACTTCTAAGTTCAGCAATAGCAAAATGATTGAATAAATCATGAATCACTTTTACAGAAATGCTTTAGATTTCCCTGGTGGTAGAGTGGATAAGAATCCACATGCCAATGCAGGGGATACAGGTTCAACCCCTGATCCAGGAAGATTCCACATGCCTCCAAGGGGCAACTAAGCCCAAGCACCACAACTACTGAAGCCTGTGTGCTTAGAGCCCATGCTCCACAACAAGAGAAGACACTGCAATGAAAAGCCTGTTCAGTTCAGTTCAGTCGCTCAGTCATATCCAACTTTGTGCGACCTCATGGACTGCAACATGCCAGGCTTCCCTGTTCATCACCAATTCCCAGAGGTTGCTCAAACTCATGCCCATTGACTCGGTGATGCCATCCAACCATCTCATCCTCTGTTCCCCTTCTCATCCCGCCTTCAATCTTTCCCTGCATCAGGGTCTTTTCCAATGAGTCAGTTCTTCACATCAGATGGCCAAAGTATTGGAGCTTCAGCTTCAGCATCAGTCCTTCCAGTGAATATTCAGGACTGATTTTCTGTAGGATTGACTGGTTTGATCTCCTTGCAGTCCTGGGGACTCTGAAGAGTTCTCCAACACCACAATTTGAAAGCATCAATTCTTTGGCACTAAGCTTTCTTCACAGTCCAACTCTCACATCCATACATGACTCCTGGAAAAACCACAGCTTTGACTAGACAGACCTTTGTCAGCAAAGTAATGTCTCTGCTTTTTAATATGCTGTCTAGGTTGGTCAGAGCTCTTCTGCCAAGGAGCAAGCATCTCTTAATTTCATGGCTGCCGTCACCATCTGCAGTGATTTTGTAGCCCAAGAAAATAAAGTCTGTCAGTGTTTCCATTGTTTCCCCATCTATTTGCCATGAAGTGATGGGGCCAGATGCCATGACCTTCATTTTTTGAATGTTGAACTTTAAGCCAGTTTTTTCACTCTCCTCTTTCACTTTCATCAACAGGCCCTTTAGTTCTTCTTCACTTTCTGCCATAAAGGTGGTGTCATCTACATATCTGAGCTTATTGATATTTCTCCCAGCAATCTTGATTCTAGCTTGTGCTTCATCCAGCCCAGCATTTCACAATATGTATTCTACATATAAGTTAAATAAGCAGGGTGACAATATACAGCCTTGACATACTCCTTTCCCAGTTTGGAACTAGTCCGTTGTTCCATGTCTGGTTCTAACTGTTGCTTCTTGACCTGCATACAGATTTCTCAAGAGGCAGGTAAGGTGGTCTGCTATTCCCATCTCTTGAAGAATTTTAAACAGTATCTTGTGATCCACATAAAGACTTTGGCATAGTCAAGAAAGCAGAAGTAGATGTTTTTCTCGTATTCTCTTGATTTTTCTTTGATCCAATGGATGTTGGCAATTTGATCACTGGTTCCTCTGCCTTTTTAAAATCCAGCTTGAACCTCTATAATTTCTTAGTTCATGTACTGTTGAAGCCTATCTTAGAGAATTTTGAGTATTACTTTGCTGAGTGAGGCCCCAGAGAAGCCTTCTGATGGCTGCAGCCTCCTGAGGGACCCTGAGCCAGATTACCCAGCCAAGCTGCTTCCAGATTACTAACTCTCAGAAATTCTGCAAGATTTGGAGTATCCACGAGTCTCCAGCAGAGGCGTGAGTCAGTAGTGGCCTGCTGCTGGGTTCAGATCAGATCAGTCGCTCAGTCATGTTCAACTCTTTGCGACCCCATGAATCGCAGCACGCCAGGCCTCCCTGTCCATCACCAACTCCTGGAGTTCACTCAGACTCACGTCCATCGAGTCAGTGATGCCATCCAGCCATCTCATCCTCTGTCATCCCCTTCTCCTCCTGCCCCCAATCCCTCCCAGCATCAGAGCCTTTTCCAATGAGTCAACTCTTCGCATGAGGTGGCCAAAGTACTGGGGTTTCAGCTTTAGCATCATTCCCTCCAAAGAAATCCCAGGGCTCATCTCCTTCAGAATGGACTGGTTGGATCTCCTTGCAGTCCAAGGGACTCTCAAGAGTCTTCTCCAACACCACGGTTCAAAAGGATCAATTCTTCGGCACTGAGCCTTCTTCACAGTCCAACTCTCACATCCATACATGACTACTGGAAAAACCATAGCCTTGACTAGATGAACCTTTGTTGGTAAAGTAATGTCTCTGCTTTTGAATATGCTATCTAGGTTGGTCATGACTTTCCTTCCAAGGAGTAAGCGTCTTTTAATTTCATGGCTGGAGTCACCATCTGCAGTGATTTTGGAGCCCAGACAAATAAAGTCTGACACTGTTTCCACTGTTTCCCCATCTATTTCCCATGAAGTGGTGGGACTGGATGCCATGATCTTCGTTTTCTGAATGTTGAGCTTTAAGCCAACTTTTCACTCTCCACTTTCACTTTCATCAAGAGGCTTTTGAGCTGCTGGGTTAGGGGCACTGAATGCAATATTGTGAGCAGGAATCCTTTTGAAGGAGGTCTCCCTTATCTTCATTACCCCCACCATAGTTTGGCCTTAGGCCAAACAACAGAGGGAGAACACAGCCTCACCCATCAACAGAAAATTGTATTGAAGATTTACTGAGTATGGCCCCACCCATCAGAACAAGACCCAGTTTCCCTCACAGTCAATCTCTCTCATCAGGAAGCTTCCATAAGCCTCTTATCTTTATCTATCAGAGGCCAGACAGAAGGAAAACCACAATCAGAAAACTAACCAATCTGATCATATGGATCACAGCCTTGTCTAACTCAATGAAACTATGAGCCATGCCTTGTAGGGCCACCCAAGATGGATGAGTCATGGTGGAGAGTTCTGACAAAACATGGTCCACTGGAGAAGGGAAAGGTAAACCACGTCAGTATTCTTGCCTTGGGAACCCCATGAACAGTATGAAAAGTACAACAAACAGTAGCCCCCACTCACCACAACTAGAGCAAACCCACGCAGCAACAAAGACCTAGTACAGCAACAACAAAAATGGTATTGAATGCTTTGAACAATGACCAAAATGGTAGAAGATCTTAAGAAAGCTGGATCATGAGAGTGTACTGATAAAAGCAACAAAGAAGTTGTGAGGTATTCTGGCAAAGAAGCTATTAGGCTCTGCCTGCCATTCCCATTCCTTCATTTCTCTTTCATGGAAAAATGTGTTGTGTATCACCTGTCAACTCAGAATCAGCCCACTGTATATTGACTTGTATGTTGACCTATCTTTACTGCACTGACAGCTAATACCTTTTACTGACTCAACTGTAGGTTCTTTCTGGATTCCTAACATTTGACTATGACTGAGCTTTGGTAACTAGAATTATTATTCTTTTTTACTTTGTATTAGGTTTTTCTGGATTCTGCCTGGTGATGGTATTTTACTATTGACCAGAGTCTACCACACAGAGGAATTGAGATTAAAATGATAGTTTGTTTGTTTGTTTGTTTGTTTTGGCTTTGTTTTACTGCCTGAAGTGGGTTTCTCTGGATTCTGTGTAGTGACAATATTTTACTATTGACAACAATCTACCAGATGGAGGATCCATGATAAGGCGATAGCTTTAGAAAAGAAGCAACTGGGAGAGAGCAATTGGCCTTTGGTTCAACGCTGGTAGTTTTGGTCAGAGAGCCTGAGGTACCTCCTCTTCAAATGAGCTGATCTGTAAGGATACATTTAACTCCATGTCATGTAGCCACACAAAGTTCAGAATCAAATTATGTAGTAGAACTTGCTTGTATCCCATGAGAGACATCACTCTGTCTAAATTGAGACCAAATTCTGGACTAAAAGTTTTGATACCTTTATGTGTATGTAATTTATCATTCTGCAACAGCCAAGAGACTTAAGTTTGTATTCATTAATCAAAACAGCCAGGGAGGCTATTTCTAGCACACAGCTAGATGTCCCATTGGGCCATAACCTTTACTCTGCTAACCTCAAACCACTTTTCTTATTTCAAATTTAGAATTTCACCCAGCAGCTGACTATCAAGCATTGCCCTACATCTCTATCAGTCAACTTGTTCAGTTTCCATAAAACAATAATCTCTATATCGTAATGGCCCTTCTTTGTAGATCCATTTAGGTGTTTTATTACATTTTCCTCCACTGTTTAAAAAAAATAGAAGATGGAAAGAATCTATATGCTAATATTGACAACAATGCAATTAACGTAAATATGGAGAGAGCATGAAATGAAAGAAAGGAGGTGCCTCTTCAGTCTGGTTTGGATGCATATTTGAAGTAAGCTGGTTCATGATGTATTTAATTTTTAAGGAAGAGAAACCATGTTTTTGAACCTCTGAAATATCTAGGGCAGCTTTATTCAAACTACCAAAATTTGGAAGCAATCACGATATCCTTCAACAGGTGAATGGACAAACTGGTTCATCCTGGCAATGGAGTACTACTCAGCACTAAAAACAAATGAGCTACCAACAAATGAAACAACATGGAGGAAACGTAAATGCTCATTACTAAGTGAAAGTAGTCAGTCTGAAAAGGCTACATGCTGTATGATTCTAACTATATGACAACAAGGCAAACTATGGAGACAGTAAAAGATCAGTGTTGCCAGAGGGTGGAGGTGGGATGAGAGATGCGTAGATGGAGCACAGGGGATTTTTAGGGCAATGAAAATACTCTGTAATATACCACAATGATGGAAATGCTATCATACATTTGTCTAAACCCATGGAATGCACGACAGCAAGAGTGAACCCTGATGTAAACTATGGATTTGGGGTGACTGCTGTGTCTCTATAGAGTCATCAGATGTAGCAAATCTTTCACTCTATGTTGATAGTGGGGAGGCTATGGGGTGTGGGGGCAGGTGAGAGAAGGAAATCTCTGTACCTTCCCCACCTCACCTCCCCCAGAAAGAAAAATTTACTAAATGCTTGTGAGACACTGATGATCAAACATTCAAACTTCCCTGGTCATCCAGTGGTTAAGAATCCGCCTGCCAATGCAGGAGACGTGGGTTCTATCCCTGCCCTCGGAAGATCCCACAGGCTGTGTAACCCGCACTCTAGAGCCTGCACTCTGCAACTACTGAGCTCACCAACCATAACTCCTGAAGCATGTGCGCCCTAGGGCCTGTGCTCCACAACAGGAGAAGTCACTGCAGTGAGAAGCCCATGCACCACAATGAAGAGCAGCCCCTGCCCACCGCAGGTAGAGAAAGCCCATGCATAGCTACAAAGACCCAGCACGGCAAAAATTAAAATAAGCAAATAAATAACAATTTTTAAAAATGAAGTGTTATAATAGAGGAAATGAGATTTTCTAACTTATAGATTGAGATTCATTTTAATAAAATGTCCCATTGATCCCTTATAGTATTTCTTAGACTTATACAACAGATAATAATGTTCTTCAATTGAATCAAGAAAGTAAGAACAATTTACCTTTTCTGTTGTCAATTTTTTAAAATAACTTATAAAACACTACCAGAGTTATACTCTCCTTCCCACCCCTTGAAAATCAAGTCCATTTTGCTTCATTAAATTTTCTGTTTCTTAAATATAACTTCAGTGAAATTAAGAGAAATGGAGTTTGAGGTAAGAAATACTTCTACAAAATTAATTTGTATTGCATATTATTAATATTTAATCTATATTTTAGATACCCTTATAAAATTCAGAGGTTAAAAGCTGAAATATTCTTTCTAAACATAAAGAACTTTAGAATTCTTTCTTTGTTTTCTGAGAAGAGACTTCCCTTGCTTCCTTTCATCCAGTCTACTTTCAATTGCACTCTCAGGGAAGCTATGGGTACAAAAGTACCAAATTGCATCTGAATGAAATGTATTTCCTACCCTCACCAAGCATACAACTTATAATTGTGTGTATAATTCCCATTCTTAAGAGTCACACCTTTGCGTGAAGGCTTTCATTATATGTGGACAACAGAAATGAAGTCCATCATGTGTCAATATTAAAACAAAACTATTGACTTTTTATGGACATTTTTTCTAACACGTATTGCTGATGTCCCTCCCTCGCAGTTTGCAGAACATAATGACAAACATTATTAACTATTTGATATCATTACCAGGAGTAGAAGTATGCCATTTGGTGCAATACACTTAGGGTCTAATGAACATAGGTATAGGGGTTTACAGATTCATTTATATACACTTACTAACAACAAATTAACTTTTAAAAATTTCATATCTAATATTTCTATATTTTTATTTCTTATATTTTCTAATAATACTTTACTTTTTACTACTTTTAAACTAGCTTGTAAAGTAAGATTTAATCGGCTTTAAAATACGGACCTAAAGATCTCTGCTAGGAATAATTATGAGTTTGCAGATCTAATTTTGGCAACTTAGATCCCTCTTGGTGTCAGATGTCTTCTGTGAGACTGAAATTACCCAAGGATAACAGCTGGAAAAGTGAATGTTATCAGAAGGTGCTTTGGTTTACCAGTGGCTTTATGAAAGTGAAGGTGAAAGTGAAAGTTGCTCAGTCGTGTTGGACTCTTTGCAACCCCAGGGACTATACAGTCCATGGAATTCACCAGACCAGAATAATAGAGTGGGCAGCCTTTCCCTTCTCCAGGAAAACTTCCCAACCCAAGGACGGAACTTAGGTCTCCAGCATTGCAGGCAGATTCTTTATTAGCTGAGCCACCAGGGAAGCCCATGGCTTTGGAAGTGTTCCTAAATGATTAGTAAATTTCCTCTCTTCTTTTGACATGAAATAGTTTAAGAATGCTAAAAATATTCCCCTATTTTATTTTTTAAATGTAAATAATTCCCAAATGGATTCCATATTAAGTATTCACACTTTTCTATAGTTATTTAAGGATTTTAATAAAAAAAAAAAAAAAAGATATACAGAAACACATTAAAGAGAAAGAGGGAGAGAGAAGCCCAAGGCTGAGACCTGAGACCGTCCAGCATTCACAGGTAGAGACTCACCCAGGGAGACTGAGGAGGGAGAGAAAGTGCAGTCACCGGAGTGCAGAAGAAGCTGGAGCCCATGCCTCTGAGAGGCTGGTAAGTTGAAGACAGAAGAGTACCAGTTGGATTTGGCAAAGACAGGGGTTTTGGTGATTTAGGTAAAGCATTATTTTAAAGAGAAAGAGATTGAAATCTTTTAAAGATGTGTTGAGCAGAGAACCATGTCTGAAGGTGTGGAAAAGTGATTATACACAACTCCTGTGAGAAAGTTTGCTGTGAGGAGGAAGAGAAAATGGAAAAAGTAACTGCTGGACTATAACCCTTGAGGAGGCACTCGTCCACACTGTGAACTGTTCAATAACCAGTCTAAAATAGACTGTTTAAGTAACATGGGTGAGCCGATGTTGTCAGTATCTGCCCTGGTGCCTTCCATGTCACCCTAGCCTGACTTCCTGCAACTCTGCCTGAGGGCTTTGTCTGCCACCTGAGTCAGCTCTGCTAAAGCACAAGGCAGCCAGGAGGGCTGGGGAATTTAACGTCTTCCTCTGCTCTCCCCTGGCAGCCTTCAGTCACCAGACAGACAGAAGCTGGCATGTAAATACCCCTACTCCCTCACGCAGGGAAGCTAACCCTGAGGCTTGTGCTCCACACTGTCTCCTACAGTTTCCCAGCAGGACTGTGTTCCAGTAACCCAGCCTGGAACATACCTGATAACACATCCTGTGCGGCCCTCTCTCCCTTTCTTGTCTCACTTACCCACTCCATTACCAGTGTTTCCTGGGACCCCCTCCCAAATAACCTATTGCATTCAAATTCTCATCCTAGACTTTAGCTTCAGCACACCCAAACTAAGACAACCGAAAACATTCATGTAATAACATGAAACCATTATACCAATTTTGCACAAGAATGCACGAAACAAGAAACATTAAAAGAAAATATTTCAAAATGATAACAATGATCATTTCTTTATTGTGGAAATATGGGTGATTAAAAAAAAACAAATCTCGTTTTTCCTCAAGAAAATAAAGTGGTTTTCTTTTGGTAAAGAAGTACTGTAATTACAACATACAGATTAATAGAGATTTTGTGAATTTCAGAAGGTGATCTTAAAAGAACAAAGAAACGGAAAGAAAGAAAGGGAAGCCACTCAGTCATGTCCAACTCTTTGTGACCCCATGGACTGTAGCCCACCAGGCTCCTCTGTCCATGGGATTTCCCAGGCAAGAAAACTGGAGTGGGTTGCCATTTCCTTCTCCAGGGGATCTTACTGACCCAGGGATCAAACCTGGGTTTCCCCAATTGCAGGCAGACGCTTTTCCATCTGAGCCACCAGGGAAGCCCTAAAAGAACAAAAAGTATTACCAAAGAAAATATGGCCGCTGCTAACTTTCTCAGCAGCACATAGCAAATGAAGTACCAATATTCATATGAAAAACACACCAATGGCTTTTGTTATAGTTACCATTTATCGATTATTGTAACAATACCCTTTTATCATCTCACAAATCCTTGCAATACTACTGTAAGGTACATATTATTCTTATCTTTTTACATAAAATATAGTTCAGACAACAGTGCATTCTCCAAAATGGGGGAAGATTTGAATCCAGATATTGGTCCCAAAGCCCATGAACTTCCTGCCACTTTGGGCTGCCTCTCTCTGTACCTTCAGGTATTATTTTAGAGTCACCAACATAAAGTCAAAGAGTAATCACTGCATCAACATTTCTAATGTGCTTGATGCAATTTAGAACTAGGAGGATAGATGTGTATGAAGACACTTTGCTGGGGCAAATGGCTTCTTCAGAGCAAGCTGAAGTGTGGTCACCAGAGTCATGTTGGATAGAACAATTAGAATGCTGTGCTGTCAAACCCTGGAGGCAAGAACAGTACATCACCATGGTGGAAAAATCAAACTGTACCACAGAGAGATGGATTTTTTAAACTACGAGGCCAAGAAAGCACAATCCTAAAGTATATCTGAGCTTAAAGGACCAAAAATGGCACAGAGTACATAATAACATACTGTAGAATAAATTTTTGGTCACAGTTAGGTTCTTTAGTCATACTTTACACAAGAACAGCTCTTACTTATCTCTCAACTGTATTTGCTTGGCTATCTACTAGATGCCAGTCACTCACTACTTTACAAGGTAAAATGCAGATTAATCTTTATGAGATAATGGAGAAATGAGCCTGTTATTTCTATTTTTAGCTTATTAAAAATGAGCTAAGAGTTATAATTTCTGGATCTGCACTGGTTCACAATGTCTGGACCATAGGCTTCTTAAAGCAGGAGAAGGTCCGCTCCCTCAGACTCGAGTGCCCACTCAATGCCCTGCCCACAGGAAGTCTTAGAAAGCACATACCTGGTGAATGACAAGGATACCCACACCCCACCAGAAAGAGGAGGGCACTGCAACCTCTAAAAACATTTACTGTGACTCAAAAAGTTTCTCTGTCTCTCAGGACCAAAGGGAGAACTATGCTTCCCCCACTGCCTGAGATACACAGGGATAATGGCCAAAACTGATCAGTGGAGATGAGCATAAATGACAGGGACAAAGACAGCCAGACTACTTAGATGACAGCCCCAAACTCCCTAGTGTCTGTTCTACTCCTAGGTTGCTCCTGGAGGAATCCTGTTTTGATAAGAGAGGGAAAGAGGAAAGACCAAAGCACATTCTTCTAGGGGCATGAAGGCAGTTACCCCGTAACTGATGCACAGAGAAAAGTACATAAGCAAGAAGTAAAATTCTGGTTTCTTTATCTCTCAAATAAATAAGTAAATTTAAGTGAACTAATAAGTGCGCATCAGTATAAGAGGAAAATAAGTAACTTCAGAATTTTTCCCATATATGAAAACCATCTGAATAAAAACATAGAAATATTTTTAAAAATATAAATAATAAAATATAAGTAATAAAATATAAATAAAATATATAAATAAAAAATAATAAATGCACTCAATGCTGACTGTACTGTTTCTGTCTATAGTTTACAATGCTGACTGTAGCCCTCTCTGTCTATAAAAAGCTCTTGTCCACTGATTGTCAAGGGAGGGGGAGTCAGCCTTTGGACAGGAGTCTACCCTCCCCCCAACACACACACCAGCATCCAAAATAAAACAAATGTTCCTTTCCATCAACCTGGCCTCTTTATTGGCTTTTGAGTGGTGAGCAGATGGAACCCCACCCCCTTCACTTTTTGGCCGTCTATGGTCAGCCTTGGAACTATCACAGCACCTGTCATGGTGAGAGGGGAGTGAATTTTAGTGTTACACTGAAGGCGTAGTGAGCTAGAAGTCAGAGACCAGACCATACTCAAAACCATCTTGATTTTAGCTGGTTCAAGCCAGTTTTTGTGGGATCATGTTTATCTCAATATCTGTACCCACCTACTTCCTTCCTGTCTCACAAGCATAGACACTGTTTCCATGGTGACGAGGCCATCTTAGCCTGTCACCTGAGAGCCCAGACCTGGTTCTCTGTGGACCCTGATGCCTAGGTCCTTTCCTTTCCTATTTAAATAATACCCAGTTTTCTTCCTTAAATGAAGGGTGCCAGGGGCACCCATTATTTCAGGAGCAACATCAAGCCCCAGACAATAGGGAGCTACCTTATGGGTTAAAAAACAACAACAACAACAAAATAAAACTGATTATATCAATACCTTCCCTTTTGGACCTTCAGGAATAGAAGAGAAATTGGTCTCTTTTTCTTCATCAGGATTATCTCCACAGGTAACAAAGGAAACAGTCATTAAAGGTAAGTTGGGGCCCTTAATATTCCATGAGGCTTGGGCTGTGATGAAACAGTCACCAACAAAGCCCATCAACAATTCCCTGGGAGTAAAAGTAAAACCTTGGTAATAAAATAAAGTCTAACCTTTTGTTACTCCGTTTGTGCTGAGTCAAGTTTCACTTGCTCAAAGGGTGCTTCATGAAGAGGCCTCACACCCGGTCCATCAGACAAGACTCCCTGATGTGAAACAGCTGCGTTGACATCTCAGCTTGGAGGGCTGAGTGCAGGATCATTGCCCCTAGCACTGCGATTCAAGATGGCATTGAGGCTGAGCCACAGGGAGCACAGATGAGCCGGTCCTATGAGAACACCCCCGATCCCCAGTTGACAGGAATCACATTCAGCAGCCCTCTGAAGGGTTTTCAGAGGAAACAGTGTCCTCTAGAGCACATTCTACTGGTACGCGCCACACCCAGCAGAGGGACTTCCCAGGTGGCTCAGCAGTAAATATCCCGCCTGCCAATGCAGGACACTCGTGTTGATCCCTGGGTCAGTAAGACCCCCTGGAGCAGGACATGGCAACCCACTCCAACATTCCTGCCTGGGAAATCCCATTTCCAGAGGATCCTGGCAGGCTGCAGTCCATGGGGCCACAAAGAGTCAGACATGACTGAGTGACTGAGCATGCGCGCACATACACACGCACACCCCTGGCAGAAGGACCCCCACCTCCTGTCGAGGATAGGGGATCTCACTTGGGAGAATCGGTAACAAAATAAAAAATCAAACCATTTCTGTTTCTCATGGTGACTCAGATGGTAAAGAATCTGCCTGCAGTGCAGGAGACCCGAGTTTGATCCCTGGGTTGGGAAGATTCCCTGGAGATGGAAATGGCTACCCACTCCAGTATTCTTGCCTGGAGAATTCCATGGAATTCTCATGGGCTATAGTTCATGAAGTTGCAGAGTCAGACACAACTAAGCGACTTAGGCTTTTTCATACTTTCTAGCAAGGAAAGCAGCTGCCATTTAGGAAGAAATGAGATCTTCAGCTTCCAATAGTGGTTCTCACTTGGCTGCAGGGTGGAATCACCTGTGAGGTTTTAAAAAGTGTTGATTTCTGCATCCCCTCCCCTGAGATTCTGATTTAACTGAGATGAGGCTTCAGCACTGGGATTTACAGAGCTCCCCTGGTGATTCAAATTTGTAGCCAAGTTTACAAACCACTGGCCTTTGCCATACTGAGGATATAAAGAACTCTACCTGTATGAGGGAGCAGAGTAAACAGACAGAGTGATTCTGCAGGAGCAGGAGTATATGTTTCTGTGTACAGAGTGTAGTTGGGGTGGGGGCCTGTGACCCCTTTTGCCCACTCTGAGGCCTTCCTGGCCTCTCATTGCACAGGCTTTCCACGTTTCTCACCTGGATGCCTGGATTCTTCTGTGCCCTGGTGTGATTTTCAGTATGATATAGTTGTCTCAGGAGATTTCATACAAGCCCCACCTTAGTTCATCACACACATAAAAGCAGGATTCCCCAGGTGTGGCTTGCTGGGAGGGAAATCCTGGGAACTATACAGGATGAGCAGCTCAGTAGGAACTTCAGGAGTTGCTCCTGCACAGGGAAGTTCAGGGAGCTACAGGCCAATGGCCAACCATGGGTGTGGCACACAGCTGTGACTGGAACCTTCCTGTGCCTGGGATCTGAGGTGTGTGTTTGTACTCAGTTGTGATGACTCTTTGGGACCCCATGGACAGAGGATGGGATTTCCCATGCAGGAATACTGGAGTGGGTTGCCATTTCCTCCTCCAGGGGATCTTCCCAACCCAGGGATCGAACCTGTTACTCTTGGATCTCCTGCACTGGCAGGTGGATTCCTTACCACTAGTGCCCCCTGGGGGCTTGAGGGAACTGATCCTAAAGTCAGTGACAGGTAATTCCCAGGTTCAGTGATAAAGAATGTGCCTGCCAATGCAGGAGACACAGGAGATGCAAGTTCGATCCCTGGGTCAGGAAGAAGCCCTGGGGGAGGAAATGACAACCTTCTCCAGTATTCTGTTCTTGCCTGGAAAATCTCATGAACAGAAGAGCCTGGTGGGCTACAGTCACAGGGTCACAAAGAGTTGGACATGAATGAACACAGGCAGTGACAAGTGCCTATGATATCAAGCATCAAGAAGTGCAGAGGTGTAATGTAATAAGCATCCCAATAAATAGCAGCTGCCCCTTATTCTGCTCTGTGTGACAAGGATGTGCTTTTGCTTAACTATCATATCACATTTCATTTTTTTTTGGTATATGAAAATTTATTACTATCATTCTTTCATCATCAAAATTTATGATCTTGGTCTTTCCTTCTTGCCTTTGTACAAGGCAAAAAAAGAGACACTGGATACTTTGACAGCCTTAAAGTGGACTCCAGGAATGTCACCAACAGCATGACCTTTGAAACAAAATCCAGCAACCAGAACTTCATCATTTTCCTCAATAAAATTCAAGCAATCATCTCTGGGTACAAAAGGCTGTGATTTTTTACCACTCTTGGTGAACTGAACCCTGACACATTTGCTGATGGCAGAATTTGGATGTTGGCTTCAACCCCTATTTTTTCGAGCACAATTCTCTTGGCATGAGAAGTGCATCTAAAAGGGTTGGCCTTCAGGGCTGTGCCCAAATGGGCTTTATTGTACTGTTACCATGCCATTTCAGGGCTTGTCGGTGGCTACAGAGCTTCCTGGCTAAGACCATGACGCTTGCTCATCCTACCAGCACCATGAGCCTGAAAGAAAGACCATCATGTTTAATTTTAACACAAGCTCGGAGGGTATTAGGATGTTAGGACCCCCACCATTTTACAGAGCTTAAGGACCTTGCTAGAGGTCATAAGACTCCTAACTGACAGATGCGGCCTCTGAGCCCCGGTGGAACTGCACAGTCTGTCCGCGCTCCACCTGTGTCCCGTGGGACCAGGAGGTGTCCCTGCCCAAAGACCTGCTCAGCCTGACACCCTGGGTGGGTCCATGTGGTCCCTCCAGGGGCCTGCAGCCCCTTTGCTCCTATTGCCCCTGACTCAGGTCCTTCCTTTTGCAGGGCAGCCCCCAAGAGCCCCATGGTCAGCAGGAGGACACCCTTGCCCCATTTTAGCAGCTTCTCCCTGCAGCCAACTCCCGGGGGTGTGGTCAGGCCAGGTTGTGAGGAGAAACATGAGAGAGGCAGGAAGGTGTGAGCTTGTGGTCAGCACCTTCCTCTGACCTGGGACCGCCCTCTCTTCTCCTGACACTTCCTGCCACTCAGGGCAGCTCCTCTCAACGCCCCACCCCCCTCCATTACAAGTGCTCCTGTAGCTCTGCTGTGGATCAGAGTCACCAGGGGAGGAGTCAGAATGCAGAATCATAGGCTCCAGCCCCAAAGGTCTGATCCAACATCCCAGTCCCAGTGGATTGGGATGCAGGGGGTCCTCTGAGCACATTCTGAGAAGCATTTAACAGACCTGCCACTCACATATGTGGGCCTTGGGTCAAGAATATAAATGAAGCCCATCCTATATGTTTAAAATATTTAAAAGTTATAAATCAAGCTAACACACTGTCAAGTACACCGTCATAACCACCTGGCAGGCTGGGATTCCTGGACCCTGGAGTTTGGAGCTAGAAGGCAGGACAGCAGAGGGCTGGGCTGACCCAGCCCCCAGCCCTCCCCCTGCTCTTCCCACCTGTGGTTCTGACCCTCTTTGTGCCCTGAGGAATCTGCTGCTCAAGCAAGAGCATTACAGCCTTCAAGTCCAAGCTCAAGCCATCCTATTCCGCCCCATAAACAGCTGTATCTAGACTACCTGTCAGGTTGGGACACGGGTCCCAGGAGGGAGGCCTGCACTGGCGCTGGGAGCAGGGGTTGTAGGGTCTAGGTGCTCAGAGCATGGCCTGGAGAGGGCGGGGCTCCAGGTGGCCACACGCCCTGGTCTGCTCTGGCTGCCTGCACCTGGGGGAAGGTGCAACCGCAGGATGAACTGAGCAGGGCCTCTAAACCAGTGCTTCTCAAACTGTACTGTGAGCAGGATCCACCTGGGATCTGGAGATTTTGTCAGTAGGTCTGGGGTAGAGACCACAATCACGTGTTCCTAACAGCCTCCCAAGCCAGCTGACACTGCTGGTACTCAGGCCTCACTTAAAACAGCAGAGCTCTGGGGCAGGGAGGGCAGAGATTTCCTGTAAAGGACCAGGAAGTACATTTCCAGGCTTTGGGGGCCTTATGGTCTATGCTCAGAAAAACATCTACTTCTGCTCCATTGACTACGCTAAAGCCTTTGACTGTGTGGATCACAACAAACTGTGGAAAATTCTTCAAGAGATGGGAATACCAGACCACCTTACCTACCTCCTAAGTAACCTGTATGCAGGTCAAGAAGCAACAGTTAGAACCGTACATGGATTGACTGCCTGGGTCAAAATTGGGAAAGGAGTATGACAAGGCTGTATATTTATATTTATTTAACTTACATGAAAAATAATGTGCATATTTGTACAACTGAATCACTGTGGTATAGCAGAAATTAACACAACATTGTAAGTCAACTATACTTAAATAAATTTTTCTAAAAACAAGGAAAAAAAAAACAAGGGTGTTATTAAGTTCTTTATTAGTAATGTGTACTCTGGTTACTTGCATGGCCTGTGTTTGCTGGATTTTCCCACTTTAGGCAAACAATTCTTCCTTAAAGAATTAAGCTGAGAAGATACTTTGAGTCCATGAAATGTCGTGTTCCTCTCAACACCCACGCCCTGACATTCACCATGTAGTCAGCCATTGATTAATTTTGGCTGAATTATTTATGACAATGATTGCTGTCACATGGTACTTTTCTGTCAATCTGTCTACATTTGTGAGCTGGCTTTCTACTACAAAATAAGAGCTTTCCCTTCCTCATAGCTATTCTATATCTTATCAGAATCAGTATAAACTCAAGGATTAAAAAAAAAATCATTGTTGTAAAATGTGGGGTGTAAAACCCTCAATCCTCTGTTCACCATTACTTACCACATTTCTAATGTGATATAAACTCCATACCAGAGACTCATTTTTTGCTAGGTAGTCTGCAAAATTTAATCTTAAAAATGTTTTTCATGTAATGTTCTCCAGAATTAAATATGATTAGCTTTTGGATCAAACATGGTTTGGAATACCCAAAGATTCCACCTATTTGGATGGATACTTATGAGCATGTTTACTGAATGGAAAAGAGAATTTAGTCAGAAACATGCAATGTATACTTTGTGCAGAACATTCTTAGTGTGTTTAACTCTTAACCTTGGTTCTTCTTTAATTTTATTTATTTTAATTGGAAGAAAATTATTTTACAATATTGTGGTGGTTTTTGCCATACATCAACATGAATCACCCTTGGGTGTACATGTGTCCCACCATCCTGAACCCCCCATCCCATCCCTCTGGGTTGTCCCAGAGCACTGGCTTTGAGTGCCCTGCTTCATGATCGAGCTTGCACTGGCCATCTATTTTACAAATGGTAATATACAAACACCTTTCAATGCTATCCTCTCATACCGCACCACCCTCACCTTCTCCCACATAGTCCGATAGTCTGTTCTTTACACCTGTGTCTCTTTTGCTGCCTTGAATATAGGATCATCATTACTGACTTTCTAAATTCCAAAAATATGCATTAATACACTGTATTGGTGTTTTTCTTTCTGGCTTACTTCACTCGTATAATAGGCTCCAGTTCCATCCACCTCATTAGAACTGACTCAAATGTGTTCTTTTTATAGCTGAGTAATATTCCATTGTGCATATGTACCACGACTTCCTTATCCATTTGTCTGCCAATGGACATCTAGGTTTCTTTCATGTTTTAGCTATTGTAAACAGTGCTGGAATGAACACTGGGGTACATGCATCTCTTTCAATTCTTGTTTCCTCAGTGTGTATGCCAAGCAGTGGGGTTGCTGGGTCATATGGCAGTTCTAGTTCCAGTTTTGTAAGGAATCTCCACACTGTTCTCCATAGTGGCTGTACTAGTTTGCATTCCCACCAACAGTGTAAGAGGGTTCCCATTTCTCCACACCCTCTCCAGTATTTATTGATTGTAGGTCTTTTGATGGCTGCCATTCTGATTGGCCGGAGAAGGCAATGGAACCCGACTCCAGTACTCTTGCCTAGAAAATCCCACTGACGGAGGAGCTTGGTAAGCTGCAGTTCATGGGGTCGCTAAGAGTTGGACATGACTGAGCTACTTCACTTTCACTTTTCAGTTTCATGCATTGGAGAAGGAAATGGCAACTCTTTCCAGTGTTCTTGCCTGGAGAATCCCAGGGACAGGGGAGCCTGGGGGGCTGCCTTCTATGGGGTCGCACAGAGTTGGACACGAATGAAGCGACTTAGGAGCAGCATTCTGATTGGCATGAAATGATACCTCATTGTGGCTTTGATTTGCGTTTCTCTGATAATGAGTGATGTTGAACCTCTTTTTATGTGTTTGTTAGCCCTCTCTATGTCTTCTTTGGAGATATGTTTGTTTAATTCTTTGGCCCACTTTTTGATTGCACTGTTGTTTTCTGGTATTGAGCTGCATGAGCTGCTTCTATATTTTGGAGATTAATTCTTTGGCAGTTGTTTTGTTTGCTATTACTTTCTCCCATTCTGAAGGCCGCCTTTTCACCTTGTGTATAGTTTCTTTTGTTGTGCAAAAGCTTTTAAGTTTAATTAGATCACAATATGCCAGAAAATTTGGAAAACTCAGCAGTGGCTACAGTACTGGAAAAGGTCAGTTTTCATTCCAATCTCACAGAAAGGCAATGTCAAAGAATGCTCAAACTACCGCACAATTGCACTCCTCTCACATGCTAGTAAAGTAATGCTCAAAATTCTCCAAGCCAGGCTTCAGCAATACGTGAACTGTGAAATTCCAGATGATTAAGCTGGTTTTAGAAAAGGCAGAGGAACCAGAGATCAAATTGCCAACATCCTCTGGATCATGGAAAAAGCAAGAGAGTTCCAGAAAAACATCTATTTATGCTTTATTGACTATGCCAAATCTTTTGACTGTGTGGATCACAATAAACTGTGGAAAATTCTGAAAGAGATGGGAATATCAGACCACCTGACCTGCCTCTTGAGAAACCTACATGCAGGTCAGGAAGCAACAGTTAGAACTGGACATGGAACAACAGACTGGTTTCATATAGGAGAAGGAGTATGTCAGGGCTGTATATTGTCACCCTGCTTATTTAACTATATGCAGAGTACATCATGAGAAATGCTGGGCTGGAAGAAACACAAGCTGGAATCAAGATTGCTGGGAGAAATATCAATAACCTCAGATATGCAGATGACACCACCCTTATGGCAGAAAGTGAAGAGGAACTCAAAAGCCTCTCGATGAAAGTGAAAGTGGAGAGTGAAAAAGTTGGCTTAAAGCTCAACATTCAGAAAACAAAGATCATGGCATCTGGTCCCATCACTTCATGGGAAATAGACGGGGAAACAGTGTCAGACTTTATTTTCTGGGCTCGAAAATCACTGCAGATGGTGAATGCAGCCATGAAATTAAAAGACGCTTACTCCTTGGAAGGAAAGTTATGACCAACTTAGATAGCATATTGAAAAGCAGAGACATTACTTTGCCAATAAAGGTCCGTCTGGTCAAGGCTATGGTTTTTCCAGTAGTCATGTATGGATCTGAGAGTTGGACTGTGAAGAAGGCTGAGCGCCAAAGAATTGATGCTTTTGAACTGTGGTGTTGAAGACTCTTGCGAGTCCCTTGGACTCTAAGGAGATCAAACCAGTTCATTCTAAAGGAGATCAGTCCTGGGTGTTCACTGGAAGGATTGATGTTGAAGCTGAAGCTCCAATACTTTGACCACCTGATGGGAAGAACTGACTCATTAGAGAAGATCCTGTTCCTGGGAAAGATTGAAGGCAGGAGGAGAAGGGGACTACAGAGGATGAGATGGTTGGATGTCATCACTGACTCGATGGACATGAGTTTGAGCAGCCTCTGGGAGTGGTGATGGACAGGGAAGCTTGGCGTGCCAGGGAAGCCTGGCCAAGACTTTGGCCACCTCTTATCCAACAAAGAGTTGGACATGACTGAGTAACTAAATTGAACTGAAACTAGAACAGGAATTTAACTCTTTCTAAATTATCAGTTCAGTTCAGTTCAGTTGCTCAGTCGTGTCCGACTCTTTGCGACCCCATGAATCACAGCACACCAGGCCTCCCTGTCCATCACCAACTAACTCCCAGAGTTCACTCAGACTCACGTCCATTGAGTCAGTGATGCCATCCAGCTATCTCATCCTCTGTCATCCCTTTCTCCTCCTGCCCCCAATCCCTCCCAGCATCAGAGTCTTTTCCAATGAGTCAACTCTTCACATGAGGTGGCCAAAGTACTGGAGTTTCAGCTTCAGAATCATTCCCTCCAAAGAAATGCCAGGGCTGATCTCCTTCAGAATGGACTGGTTGGATCTCCTTGCAGTCCAAGGGACTCTCAAGAGCCTTCTCCAACACCACACTTCAAAAGAATCAATTCTTCAGTGTTCAAATTTATTCACAGCACAACTCTTACATCCATACATGACCACTGGAAAAACCATGGCCTTGACTAGACAGACCTTAGTTGGCAAAGTAATGTCTCTGCTTTTGAATATGCTATCTAGGTTGGCCACAACTTTCTTTCCAAGGTGTAAGCGTCTTTTTATTTCATGGCTGCAGTCACCATCTGCAGTGATTTTGGAGCCCAGAAAAATAAAGTCTGACACTGCTTCCACTGTTTCCACATCTATTTCCCATGAAGTGATGGGACCAGATGCCATGATCTTTGTTTTCTGAATGTTGAGCTTTAAGCCAACTTTTTCACTCTCCACTTTCACTTTCATCGAGAGGCTTTTGAGTTCCTCTTCACTTTCTGCCATAAGGGTGGTGTCATCTGCATATCTGAGGTTATTGATATTTCTCCCGGTAATCTTTATTCCAGCTTGTGTTTCTTCCAGTCCAGCGTTTCTCATGATGTACTCTGCATATAAGTTAAATAAGCAGGGTGATAATATACAGCCCTGATGCACTCCCTTTCCTATATGGAACCAGTCTGTTGTTCCATGTCCAGTTCTAACTGTTGCTTCCTGACCTGTGTACAGGTTTCTCAAGAGGCAGGTCAGGTGGTCTGGTATTCCCATCTCTTTCAGAATTTTCCACATGTTATTGTGACCCACACAGTCAAAGGCTTTGGCATAGTCAATAAAGCATAAATAGATGTTTTTCTGGAACTCTCTTGCTTTTTCCATGATCCAGAGGATGTTGGCAATTTGATCTCTGGTTCCTCTGCCTTTTCTAAAACCAGCTTGAACATCAGGATGTTTACAGTTCACATATTGCTGAAGCCTGGCTTGGAGAATTTTGAGTATTACTTTACTAGCGTGTGAGATGAGTGCAATTGTGCAGAAGTTTGAGCATTCTTTGGCATTGCCTTTCTTTGGGATTGGAATGAAAACTGACCTTTTCCAGTCCTGTGGCCACTGCTGAGTTTTCCAAATTTGCTGGCATATTGAGTGCAGCACTTTCATAGCATCATCTTCCAGGATTTGAAATAGCTCAACTGGAATTCCATCACCTCCACTACCTTTGTTCATGGTGATGCTTTCTAAGGCCCACTTGACTTTATATTCCAGGATGTCTGGCTCTAGGTTAGTGATCACACCATCGTGATTATCTGGGTCGTGAATATCTTTCTTGTATAGTCCCTCTGTGTATTCTTGCCGCCTCTTCTTAATATCTTCTTCTTCTGTTAGGTCCGTACCATTTCTGTCCTTTATTGAGCCCATTTTTGCATGAAATGTCCCCCTGGTATCTTTAATTTTCTTGAAGAGAACGCTAGTCTTTCCCATGCTGTTGTTTTCTTCTATTTCTTTGCATTGTTTGCTGAGGAAGGCTTTCTTATCTCTTCTTGCTATTCTTTGGAACTCTGCATTCAGATGCTTATATTTTTCCTTTTCTCCTTTGCTTTTCACTTCTCTTCTTTTCACACCTATTTGTAAGGCCTCCCCAGACAGCCATTTTGCTTTTTTGCTTTTCTTTTCCATGGGGATGATCTTGATCACTGTCTCCTGTACAATGTCACGAGCCTCAATCCACAGTTCATCAGGCACTCTATCAGATCTAGGCCCTTAAATCTATTTCTCACTTCCACTGTATAATCATAAGGGATTTGATTTAGGTCATACCTGAAAGGTGTAATGGTTTTCCCTACTTTCTTCAATTTCAGCCTTAATTTCGCAATAAGGAGTTCATGATCTGAGCCACAGTCAGCTCCTGGTCTTGTTTTGGTTGACTCTATAGAGCTTCTCCATCTTTGGCTGCAAAGAATAAAATCAATCTGATTTCGGTGTTGACCATCGGGTGATCTCCATGTGTAGAGTCTTCTAAAATTAGTCTTCTAAATTTTAAATGCTATTAAAAACATTGATAATGTGATAGTATATCCTTTTGAAAGCCAGTATGGCCTCATTTTAAACATAATTATGACGGTGAATAAGAAGGAAGTACTGGAGAGGGTAGTACTGATTAACAACTAATCACATATCCAACATTGTTCGAAAGCAGTGTTTCTCAACTGTCTGGAATTACATATCAGTTTTATTTAATTTTACATTTTCAGCCCATTGCAACTTAGTCACTGATCCACTGTGCAAGGCTAGTATGCACCTCCCCCGTCAAGTGCAACACTCACATTGGTCTCTGGGCTGTTCAGGAACACATCCATCTTAAGTGTGGAATATCATGGCAATAGCTGATGGCTCTGAGTTTCTAGCTTTCTTGAGTTTCCTGTACTTACTTCTAATGGTTATAAACAGTTCATGAACTGGAACTAGTGCGCAGACCACACAGTGAGTGTCACTGTCAGAGTTAATCTTTACAACAACCCTCTGTGAATCATACTATCCCCACCTCAACTTTCAGACAAAGACACTGAAGCACAGTGGACTTCCCAACCTTAAGAGCCCATGGTAAACAAGAGCAGAATTTGTATCCAAACCCATTCAGCAATGTCCAGAAACAGTATTTGTCCCTAAAGGGTGACCCCAGAGCTTGTGCTCCTCCCTGGAGGCTTATGTCATTTTAACTACATGTGGAGGAAGAACAGTCTGATTTAGGCCATCAGATGAGGCCCTCCTCAAATTCACCTTCTATAGTCTACAAACCTCACTCATTCACACTCATCTTGTTCTCCTCTCCTGGTGGTTAGGAATCACCAAGGTCAGTGATTCCACTCTGTGTCTCTGGATGCTCTTGGTCCATCCATCATCCCAACCAAAGAACTCCAAGAGCAGGAATCATATCCATCTTCCAGATGAAGAAGCTGAAATTCAGAGGTTAAGATACTTGCCTAAGTATGTAACTAAGGCTACATGGCTGAAGGGTGTCCATAGTCCATTTTGTCAAGGATGGTGCCAGTTTATTTCCCTAGCACTCAGGCTGGTTACTGCTTTCCTTTCATTCTCAAGTATCCCATTCTGTGCAGTACATTCTTCAGACACCCACACTGCTAGTGAGAGCAGAGAAAGACCTAACAGGCAGATCAGTGTGACTGACTCTAAAACCAGGGCTTTCTGTTATCCCAGGCTACTTCTTAGAATTCCAAAATTACAAAGTTGATAAGGAAGGTTTGTTCTCAGGCATCATTTATTCATTCAGCAAACATTTACAGAGTGCCCCCAATGTGACAGGCACTGTGCTGAAAGATGTAATTAAAAAGTGAATAGAACACAGTTTCAAGTCTTTTTCTCATTTGGTTTAGTGAGAAAACAGACCATATGGATAAAGAAAGCTGGGCACAGAAGAATTGATGCTTTTGAACTGTGGTGTTGGAGAAGACTCTTGAGAGTCCCTTGGACTGCAAGGAGATCCAACCAGTCCATTCTGAAGGAGATCAGCCCTGGGATTTCTTTGGAAGGAATGATGCTAAGGCTGAAACTCCAGTACTTTGGCCACCTCATGCGAAGAGTTGACTCATTGGAAAAGACTCTGATGCTGGAAGGGATTGGGGGCAGGAGGAGAAGGGGACGACAGAGGATGAGATGGCTGGATTGCATCACCGACTCGATGGACATGAGTCTGAGTGAACTCTGGGAGTTGGTGATGGACAGGGAGGCCTGGCATGCTGTGGTTCATGGGGTCGCAAAGAATCGGACACGACTGAGCAAATGAACTGAACTGAGACCCTATGAATACTCATAGTCAGGGCAGGCTACATAGTTTACATAACCTGTGTAAAATGTAAAGAACAGGCCCCTTATTTTAAAATCACCACACTGGATGACAATAGGACACTAACCAAGTACGGTTCAGTTTAAACGAGAGGTGCTCAGGGTCCTACAGAAAGACGAGTTACCTAGGATGATGACTGATCCTAAAGTGACTTCCTAGAAGAGGTGACGACTGGGCTGACCCTAGAAAATGAGATTTCTCCCCTTCATGGACCTTCTCCTCTATTTTTTAAAGCAGAGGGTATTGAGGAGAATCACTAACTCATCATTTTGACTTACACATCAGTCATCAAGATTTTCCCCCACAGTACATCTTCATCACCTACCTTAGAGCTGTGACACAGGATGTGGGGGGACATGGAGATGTGCAGTTCAGACCTCCCTTCAAGGACTCATTGCCCAGCTGCTGGGGGTGCTGCCAGTGGGCAACCTTAAACCACCAGGCTGCATGCAATGATCCTTCCAGGTTATAAAGACCAGCCATTGGATGTGTCAGGACAACCCTGAAGGGCCATCTTCATTCCAGATGCCCCATGGGATCAGCTAAGGTCATCCAGCCAGGGATCAAGCTGGATCTTTCCTTCTGCCCTATCCCGTTTCTTCCCTCCTGATTCCACAGTATTGATTCCAAGGGCAGTCATAATAAACACCCCAGCACTAAACTCCATCTGAGTCTGCATTCCAGAGAACCAGCCTGCAACATGTATCAGAAAACATTCCAGTACTCAGGGAGGAATTTTATTTGAAAATTACTGGTTACACATGTACTTAAAACATTTTAAAACCCCCAAATAAAATACAAAATGGTGGAAACAAGGAGTTTTTGTATGAATATCATTACCTTTGGTTTAAAATCCACAACCTAATGTCTGACCAAAATGAAATTGCTATATATTAATAAAAGAAAAATATTACATTTAAATACATGAAAGTGCCATTTTATATAAAAGGCTGAATGTTAGCAGTTCCACATGTTCAATCTAATAGAAAAAAGCCACTAGCATTTGAAATTTAGAGAACATTATACTTATGAATAACTCATGGGTAAAAGATATAGTTAATGAATTAAATTAGGAATTAGAAAATACATAATACTTTGGAGAGTGGTTGGTGGTAAGTACCAAAACTTGTAGGTTGTATCTAAAGTGGATCACAGAAAAATTGTCAAATTTATATACTTATGTTAGAAAAATAATGATATTATTAATCTGTTTCCAATTTAAGAATTTAGAGAAAAAAAATCTCAAAATAAAGGAAAAATTGAAAGAAAGAATGATGTGATGAACTAGAAAGAAAAACAGAGTATCAAGCAATAATTTGATTCTTTGAAAATAAGAAAAAGTTATACAAGATTATTCATAAAAAATGAGAAGCCTCAAAGAAAACTAAAAGGCTAAAAGAACACAGAGATGATGCAGAGATTAAATATGTAAGATATTGTGAATACATTTATGCCAATCAAGCTCAAAACTCACAGGAAAAAGATCTACTTCTAGAAAAGTTAAAGTTACCAAAATGACTCTGCAGAAATATCACACTGAAGAGGAAGCACATAATTACCGAAAGTTACCCAGACAATGATGGCTGCACAACACTGTGAGTGTGATTAATGCCAAATTGTGTGATTAAAAATGGTTATATGGCAAATTTTATGTTATATATATTTTACCACAATTTTTTTAATGTAAAAAATAAAATCCTCTATCTAGAAGACAGTCTAGAACATGTCTGTCTTTCATTAGCAAATCCCCTAGAGGGGTTCCTACTTTGATAAGGCATATTTTCTATTTTCTCTCCTTCTCTTTTAGAGGGCTTCCCCAATGGCTCAGCGGTAAAGAATCTGCTGGCAATGCAGGGGACACAGATGAATGTACAATATTGCCCTTCTGTATTTTAACCATATATTTTTTGGAGGGTGACATCTCTCTTTTCTATAATGTCACTTAAACTACATGTACTGTATGTTTTTCCTATTACTTTTCTCTGTAGTATTTTAACCAGAGGTCTTTGAGTGGAAAATGGATAACAGTTCTGTTAAAGGAAGTGGTGACACAAAACAGCAACTTCACACAGTCTTCAAGAATCTGTAATATAATTAGAAAGTAATATGTATTTCTGGGAACAGTAAAAACAAATTGTGAGAACTTTGTCTCAAATCTTAGAAAATAAGTTTGGCTCCAGAGTCTCTCAAGACACAAAACTTGGGAGACACCTTTTATTGGTGGCCTGCACCTCTGATTTGGATAAAAAAGAAAATAGTATAACACATAAATAAACATAATAAATCCTTTTGCAAGAACTTGAGATCACTGAGTGAAGTTGGAGAAAAATTATAGATTAATATCTTATAATATGTCAATATCTGTTGCTGGTGTAAAAAAATAACATAATTTACGCAGTGCAGAAACCGATTGGAACAATGTCTGGAATAGACGTGAACTCATGGTAGAATCACAGAGTTGACTCAAAAGTTGTGAGAGCTGAGGGTTGTCCTTTGGCCATTCATAATATTCATAATCACATGGTCACTGTGAGTGACATCTGGTTATTCGCTTTCAGAGTGCACCTGAGGCGGGGGTTGGGGGAGACAAAAACCACACGTTTATGAGTTTTAAAGTCCTTCTCCTAAGGAAACACATTCTTAGGTCCACTGCTTCACGTGAAGCAAATCATATCACTACTAGAGGCACAATAGGAAAAACCAGGGGTGTGTTTATTCTATGGAGGAAGAAGCCCCATTAAAACCTTCATTGGGGCTGGACATAATGCCAAACAACCTGTAGATACACTTGAGTTCTGATCATTCTGATTCACAAATATATTTTTAAGACTATATTGATAAGTAAAATCATTTTACTAACTCAAAACCTAGAGAGATATTAAAAACAAGGTAACAAAGAGGCTGGGAAATCTATTAATAGTGCCTGACCAAGGGTTTCTCATTTTCATATATAAAATGAGCACAACAAATTTGGATGTTAATATCAGGGTGTAATCCCTATATTTTATAAACTCTGATTGACAAGCATCAAAAATAAGGAGTAGGAAATGGAGAACGCATAATACTATGTTCTTGCCTGGAGAATCCCATGGACAAAGGAGCCTGGTGGGCTACAGTCCATGGGGTCACAAAGAGTTGGACACGACTGAGCGACTAACACACACACACACACACACACACGTAGTCATTAAAAAGAATGAGATAACCACATGCTTGGATATAATCTGAGATATAACATTAAGTGAAAAAAAGAGAAAGAACAGCTATCATTTGTGCTTAGAAACAGGAATTTTCTTCCTGATACACAGAACATCTCAACAGAGCAGTCAACAGTGGTGCTGGGGCTCCACCTTGTAGGGGAGCTGTGTGATGATAGGAGTGGAGAGTGATTCACTTTTTGTTCATAAATTTTAAAAAAAGTATTTTTACAGAGTGAAGTAAGCCAGAAAGAAAAACACCAATACAGTATACTAACACATATATATGGAATTTAGAAAGATGGTAACAATAACCCTGTATATGAGACAGCAAAAGAGACACTGATGTATAGAACAGTCTTTTGGACTCTGTGGGAGAGGGAGAGGGTGGGATGATTTGGGAGAATGCCATTGAAACATGTATAATATCATATATGAAATGAGTCACCAGTCCAGGTTCGATGCACGATACTGGATGCTTGGGGCTGGTGCAATGAGACAACCCAGAGGGATGGTACAGGGCGGGAGGAGGGAGGAGGGTACAGGATGGGGAACACGTGTATACCTGTGGCGGATTCATGTTGATATATGGCAAAACCAATACAATATTGTAAAGTTAAAAAAATAAAATATAATTTTGGAAAAAAAAATTTTTTAAAGTATTTTTAAAAGTTTTAAAATTTTGTAGCATTAGATACGTGTTTTAAAACCTATTATTATAAATACATTTTAATTGTTTAGAGCAGTGGTCCCCAACCTTTTTGGCACCAGGGACCCAGTTTCTGGAAGACACTTTTTCCACAGACCGGGCAAGAGGAGCATCAGGTGTAAAGTGAGCAATGGGGAGCAGCAGCTGAAGCTTTGCTCCTTTGCATACCACTCACCTCCTGCCATGTGGCCCAGTCCTTAACAGCCCACGGGCCATACCAGTCTGGCCAGGAGTTGGGGACCCCTGATTTAGAGTCTCTAAAGCTACTTAGAACTATGGGTGTATTTTTTACTACTGGAAGGCAAGTCTTCTGTCTACAGCCTTTAAAAAAATGATCCCAGTTTTATACTGTAAAACGCTCTATATTCTCAAAGCCCTTAAGCATTTGCTCTCTCATCTGATCCCTGTAATAAGTGTGAAGAAGCCGGCAAGGCTGTAATCCTGCTCTACACAGAGGTGAGGACCTGAGGCTCAGAGACCTTGGGGATCACAAGGCCACATGGATGCTAAGTGCCTCCTCCATCTATTCAAACGGGTCCAGGCTCCCAGAGCTCAGATATGAGGATTTTATAGTTACACACTGGGAACAAAGAAACTTCAGAAAACCTCAATTAGCTTTGCTTCATCACAGAACAGAATGGATGACAGGCATTCATTCTATGAGCTGAACTGTGTCCCCTCCAACTTTACATGTTGACATCCTAAACACCACAGTACCTCAGAATGTGACTGTTTGGAGACAGCATCTTTAAAGAGACAATAAAGTTAAAATGAAGTCATACAGGTGGGTCTTAATCTAACAGACTGGAGTTATATTAAGAAGAGGAGACCAGGACACACAGGCTGACACAGAGGGAAGAGCATGTAAGACACAGAGGGAAGACAGCATCTCTAAGCTAAGGAGAGACCTCAGAGGAAACCAACCCTACTGACACCTTGACCTCAGACTTCCAGCTTCCAGGGCTGTGAGGAAATAAGTTTCCATTGTTTAAGTCACCTGCTCTGTGGTCTTTGTATGGCAGCCCTATCAAACTAATGCCCCCCCCCCCCGATGTATCTAAAAGGTACTTTCTCTGCTATTTCATCGATCAGGGTCAATCAGACAGTGATCAACTCGCCTGAACTATTTGTTCAAGAAAATGTGATGTGGAAGCACCTTCTCCCAGATGTTGACTTTTCTTTTCAGATGAATGAATTCTGTTTTATCAGTGAAACCTTGTGACTGAGGCTAATGCTCCTGGTGTTATATCTCTGAACAATACATTGATACCTGATGCTTGCACATTCAAAAAACTGATAATCTGACAGTTTATCCTCCTAAGAGGATGCAGCTAAGTCGCTTCAGTCGTGTCCGACTCTGTGTGACCCCATAGACGGCAGCCCACCAGGCTCCCATGTCCCTGGGATTCTCCAGGCAAGAACACTGGAGTGGGTTGCCATTTCCTTCTCCAATGCATGAAAGTGAAAAGTAAAAGTGAAGTCGCTCAGTCGTGTCCAACCCTTAGTGACCCCATGGACTGCAGCCCACCAGGCTCCTCCATCCATGGGACTTTCCAGGCAAAGGTACTGGAGTGGGTTGCCATTTCCTTCTCCAAAGGGGATGCAGAGTGTACAGAAATAATGTCAAGATGGGATGAGAATCAAGAACTGCATTTTTTTCTGTAGAGATGACCTGAGCCAGTGGCAGGACTGAAATCTAAGAGTGAGGTTCTGTCACCCTGTGAACTTGAGTGATCGCCTCCACCTTGGCTACAACATGAAAGGAGCAGTGTTCTTAGACATGGCACAGGACACAGAAACCAGGACTGCACTCAGCCTCCCCAGAAATTCCCCCTCTGTCTCCCTGGACCAGCTCAGTGACCTTGGGTGAGCCCTGGACCAATCTCTTCATCCATGACATGGGATAAAAAAGGGCAGTCATGAGGATTAAGTGAAATCATACATGCAAGAACTGTGTAGAATAAATTATAAAGAACTATACAAATGTAACTTACCATTAATATTGTTAGAGGAGGGGCAGGATTACTAGACCAGGAATCACAAGATTTCTAATTCTATGACCTATGTCTGTTTCTGTACATGTCATATGTGACACTTGGTACTTAAAGAACAGATTTCTAACTCTGTATCTGCTGCAAACTAGCTTAACACCAGGTGTATACATGGGACCACATTCCTTCTAAGAGGACTTAGTTTCCTCACCTGTAAAATGAGGATGTTGAATGCTATTATCTTATCTGAAAATATCTAAAATTCTGAGATCAGTTTCTCATTACTCAATGTCTAGCTCATACATAAGGATAATATAGTTTTTCAATGAACACTTTGACACATAGGTGGGGACACCTCTCTTTGATGTGCAATGCCTAAGTTCTAAAGAACAAAAGGGTTTTAGGAGTCCTGACTGTTTTTGGGACTAGGTTATATGGGGAATCACAAATGATTATCTGGTCTCAGGATGGAAACTCTGACTGGGAGACACTCTAGTAGATGAAAGCACTCTGTGAATTTTTGTCACAAAAAACACAGAGCTCTATGTTCAGCTTCTTAAAATTTGCATACAGTACAGTACTGACAAAAAGCTATCTCCTACCCTATGAACAGTGGAAGGTACTGCTGTGCATTTCCTCATTTCTAAGGAGGATTGAGATGAAACAGTGACAGAGGGAAATTAGACCACATTTTAGATACATTTTTCATACAGACATACTGTTAGATGCTGGGGCATGTTTTTTTAACAGGTATTTTAAATATTACACAAGTAATTTTATTCTACTTACAAGTGAAAATCTGGGAAATGCAGAAATGAAGAAGGTAAAATGCATCCATAATTTAATAACTAGAGAAACAGTTTCAATGGGGAAGCCTCATCACATACAGCTGGAAACCTCACCCCACCTCGAACCACGCATCTCAAGTGGTGAGAACACCACACCTTCCCTCCCTCCATTATCCCATCAGTGTCAATCCCACCTTGTTCTAGAATGAATTACAGGCAGCTGCATGACAATCGCTAAAACCCTCAAACTAGACCTCAGTTGTCACTTCTGTACAAGACACTGCCACCTCACCTTTGTTAGAAAGACACCACATGACTGAAGGTCACTCATCGAGGGCCTTCCTCACACAATGTACAGTGCTTACTGCTTTAACACACCTCATGTTCAAGCACCATCCAGAGTACAGTGTTGAGGTATTGTGAACTCCTGATTTATCCTGATGACCATCTACCTTCTTCAGGAAGTTAGAGGGAGCATGGGTGGGGAGGGGGTAACTGGATAAAATTTTGAACAACAAAGAATTAGGATTAAGTGACAGTATCATGTAGGAGTTTTCTTTACAAGTTAGAAACAGAAGCAACTTATACCTTATACCTGGTTAATCTTCCTAGACTCAAAGTATTTCAATATTTTTTTCCTTAAACTCTCAAATTTCATGGATATTCCTTGACAGCACTCACAAATGAGCTGAGCACCAGTCAGAATCAAATGTAAAGCATCTGCAAAATGAGAGTGTTCCATGCTCTAAGGGAATCTGAACCTAGGGTCCAAGTGTGTGGTGAGTCCTATCTGAAATCTGTTAGGCACAGGTGTGCGTGCACAGAAGAACACATTCATCCTACACCCCATCCCCACCACTGCTGCAGATTCTCAGCAGACCTGCCTTCAACCTGCCACATGCTGTTAAGACCCAGTCATGAGTTTAGTCTCTGGAGGTTTATGACTGAAAAGGGCACAGAGACCCCTGGTGGAAATTCCAAAGAGCGAATCTGGAAGCAAACTTCAATTACAACACCCTGCAGCAGGCTCACCTGTTTTGCTTTTTCAGTTGAGGACAGTGGCCTCCACCTCACCCAGTTGCTGCACCATATTGTAAAGCAGGCTGTCCCTATTTTGCAGCAAATCATACAGCTCATCATATTCTACCACATTCCCTGAATCCAAAACCTGTTAATCAGCAGAAAGAAACCAATTAGCACCAATGTTCCACAGTATCATATTGTGTGTGTGTGTGTGTGTATTGTTGTTGTTGTTTTAAGTTTTACTATGTATTTATTATCTTTTTAAATTTATTTTTATTTTTTAATTTAATTTTATTTTTAAACTTTAAAATATTGTATTGGTTTTGCCAAATATCAAAATGAATCTGCCACAGGTATACATGTGTTCCCCATCCTAAACCCTCCTCCCTCCTCCCTCCCCATACCATCCCTCTGGGTCATCCCAGTGCACCAGCCCCAGGCATCCAGTATCGTGCATCAAACCTGGACTGGCTACTCGTTCCATATATGATATTATACGTATTTCAATGCCATTCTCCCAAATCATCCCACCCTCTCCCTCTCCCACAGAGTCCAAAAGACTGTTCTATACATCAGTGTCTCTTTTGCTGTCTTGTATACACGGTTATTGTTACCATCTTTCTAAATTCCATATATATGCGTTAGTATACTGTATTGGTGTTTTTCTTTCTGGCTTACTTCACTCTGTATAATAGGCTCCAGTTTCATCCACCTCATTGGAACTGATTCAAATGTATTCTTTTTAATGGCTGAGTAATACTCCATTGTGTATATGTACCACTGCTTTCTTACCCATTCATCTGCTGATGGACATCTAGGTTGCTTCCATGTCCTGGCTATTATAAACAGTGCTGCGATGAACATTGGGGTACACGTGTCTCTTTCCCTTCTGGTTTCCTCAGTATGTATGCCCAGCAGTGGGATTGCTGGATCATAAGGTGGTTCTATTTCCAGTTTTTTAAGGAATCTCCACACTGTTCTCCATAGTGGCTGTACTAGTTTGCATTCCCACCAACAGTGTAAGAGGGTTCCCTTTTCTCCACACCCTCTCCAGCATTTATTACTTGTAGACTTTTGGATCGCAGCCATTCTGACTGGCGTGAAATGGTACCTCATAGTGGTTTTGATTTGCATTTCTCTGATAATGAGTGATGTTGAGCATCTTTTCATGTGTTTGTTAGCCTTCTGTATGTCTTCTTTGGAGAAATATCTATTTAGTTCTTTGGCCCATTTTTTGATTGGGTCATTTATTTTTTCTGGAATTGAGCTGTAGGAGTTGCTTGTATATTTTTGAGATTAGTTGCTTGTCAGTTGCTTCATTTGTTATTATTTTCTCCCATTCTGAAGGCTGTCTTTTCACCTTGCTTATAGTTTCCTTTGTTGTGCAGAAGCTTTTAAGGTTAATTAGGTCCCATTTGTTTATTTTTGCTTTTATTTCCAATATTCTGGGAGGCGGGTCATAGAAGATCCTGTTGTGATGTATGTCAGAGAGTGTTTTGCCTATGTTCTCCTCTAGGAGTTTTATAGTTTTTTTAGTTGTGTCCAACTCTTTGCAACCCAATGTACTATAGCCCACCAGGCTCCTCTGTCCATGGAATTCTCCAGGCAAGAATACTGGAGTGGGTTGCCATTTCCTTCTCCAAGGGATCTTCCTAACCCAGGGATTGAACCCATGTTTCTTATGAATCTCCTGAATTGGCAGGTGGGTTCTTTAATATGAGCGCCAAATGTTTCACATTAATGTACTTGGACAACTATTTCAGAATTGATTGATTACCCTGTTTTACTAGACAGACAAAGGTCTAATGTGATCTTTTATTATTATAAGGTTATAGGAAAGGAAGAAAATGGAAGTTTTAAACTAGGATTACTGGCACTCAACAGGCTGAAGCATCTAATATTCTGCCCAGGGCATTTGGGATTGTTATCATTAGTTAGTCCTTTTAGCTCTCAGACTCTGAGCTCTGAGAGATATTTATACAGATACACAGAGATGGCAAATATCTTGATTCAAGAAAATCAAAGTCAATTTATCTAAAATGTAGGTTGATGTCATGTAAACCAGATGGCAGTGACCTGAGAGCAAACTGTCAATTTGGTTTGACAGAATCTGATCAATATTTGGGGAAAAAAGTGTGCTTCTGGAATTTCTTCAGGGTTCTGGATTACTGTCAGCTGCTAAGAAGGGCAGAATCCTTTATATGAGAGGTTAAGCTACTTCTTAAAGTTGGCTGTGGTTGTGTTTTATTATTCTGAGAGTGAAAGGCTGGCAAAAGGAGCTGCTACATAGCAGCATTAGTAGAACTGCTCTGAACACACACACACACACACACACACACACAAAAATCTGTAGAAATCCAATTTTCTCCTTGGATAAGTGCCGGGATCCAGCCCCAGCTGATCCAGGGTATTCGAAGGAGAGACGGCTAGGCGACCTATTCAAATGTTAATTAGAGATAATAAAGAGGAATAGAATGAGGATAGCTCAGTAGGAAAATTCAGTGGAGAAAAGAAGCTGAGTGGCTTGCTTTACGCGGAAAATCAATATAACCCGTGACACCAGGTTAGCTCTGACCACGGAGGCCGCAGGCGCCCTCTCGAATAGCGGAAGGTGCCCCACCTTAGACACCTTCTCGAGTGGGTCTTAGAAGCCCAGGCAAATAAATGGTCGCAGAGGATATCCACGCTCCAGATGGACACTCAGCTGGAAGTTAAAGGGAAGAATGACATGGGGAGACCAAACGTTGGTGAGCAAGGCCCATAGCTTTATTTTCAACAGGGGCTTTTATACCCTAAGTTACACATAGAGGATAATAGGGGATGCAAAGTCAGCAGTCTATGATGCTTATCAAAAACCAGGGTTTCTTTCCTGCAGATTTATCGTATACAAATGGTTTAGGTGATTTACATCATCTTCTGGCCAGAGGCCTATTAACATTTTATGACTCTTGACAAGCACTTATCAACAAAGACTTATTTTCTCTAAGAGTAATTATTTTAAGGTTTGGCGCCATCTTCCGAAGATAAGATTACGTTCCTATAGGGTGGATGTGTAATGGGTTTACAAAGGAAAGAATTTACTACCTTAAGGGTCTAAAGTTACTAACACCAGGCCACTACTTATTTTTTCTACATACCAACTATATTAAATAATGCACATTCAAGGATACAATTCAGGGGATGTGAAAACTTGGCAACAAACATTGGCTCATCAATGAAATCTTTTACTAGTTTTATTCTGACAGTTTCTAATTCTCTGAGAGGCTCTAAGCTATTTGAATATCTTAAGCTTCCCGTGCCTCTGGAGGCTGGGAGACTGTAAACAATCGTATGCATAGCTGTAGGTGTCCGGGTAAACTTGTCAGGCGAGTTAGAGAGCCATCTGAGGGGTTTGGATTTAAACACTCCTAATTGCCCAGGAACTTTATTAATTGGAGCTGTAAGTTAACTCTTTGACAGAGAGAGCGAGATGGTGGTGGGGGACAGCCCCCAGTAAAGTCAGAGGTGAGAGCACAAAGCAATAAAGTAGGCAGACTCTGGTTTTTTGGGGGGTAGATGCTCGAGAATATCCGGGGGCACTCCCGAGGCTCGATCCCGCCTTTGCGTATGCCGAGCCCCCTTCCTCATGACCTTTGTCACGAGTGGAATGTCTCTCGCAGGCTCCCGGCAGATAAGATCAAAGAAGCAATTAAGAAATTGAGCTTGTAATTCTAGAGATCATGGCCCACATAGCACATGAAGGCAGCCCAATCTAAATTGCCTAGAACCTGAATCTGTTTTCACAAATTATCCTTCTGTTTCTTTTTCTTTCTTTCTTAAGCTGCCTTCCTTTCACCCCTTTTATTACTCATTAAAAGGTCTCCTGGGCTTCCCAGGTAACTCAGCTGATAAGTAATTCACCTGCAATGCAGGAGACCCCTATTCATTTCCTGTGTTGGGAAGTTCCCCTGGAGAAGGGGTAGGGTATTCACTCCAGTGTTCTTGGGCTTCCCTGGTGGCTCAGACTGTATAGAATCCACCTGCAGTGTGGCAGACCTGGGTTTGATCCCTGGGTTGGGAAGAGCCCCTGGACGAGGGCATGGCAACCCACTCTAGTGTTCTTGCCTGGAGAATCCCCACGGACAAAGGAGCCTGGCCAGCTGCAGTCCATGGGGTCACAAAGAGTCGGACACTTGAGCGACTAAGCACAATAGGTCTGTGCTTACTGACTAAGCACGTTGAAGTGAAGTGGAAGTGAAAGTTGCTCAGTCATGTCTGACTCTTTGCAATCCCAGGGACTATATGGTCCAAGGAATTCTCCAGCCAGAATACTGAATTAAGAACAATATGTCTGCTAATTGGAAATTGAAAGAGGGAGGAAGGGGCTCTTAACACCACCTTTCTACTTATTAGTGACTTTGGTTAATGATTTTTTTTTTCCTGGGGGGGAAGAGGGAGTGTCTAAAACAATTTGCTCATATGATATAACTATAAAAACAGTTCTGATGTTAAATAGTAGTTCATTCTTCATTTAGAGTAGATGTCTCTTAAGAGAAAATGCTGAAACTCTATAAACAAAACGTAGGTTGTTTTTCCACATTAAGGCAGTACAGTTAATTTCATTCTTTGTATTTAATTAGAAATAGTTATTAAGTCTCATAAAGTCCAGTCTCTGGTTAATCTTTTGTTTACTTCTGTGAATCACTGCTAATAGCAGCTCTCTCAAAAGAGCCCAAGAATAACAGAATCTGTATCATCCACATAATAATTTATATCTTCTGTAACTTGGCCAACTTAGATGCTCTGTATAATTTTGCTTAAGTATGACAGAATAGAACGTAACTACTCATTCTGATGCCAAGGAAGAAAAAGCACAATTTTAAAACACAGGTATGCAAACACCTATGATCAATTAATCTATGAAAGAGTAATCAAGAATATATAATGGATAAGACAGTGTCCTTGGTAAATAGTACTGGGAAAGCTGGACACCTACGTGGAAATAAATGAAATTAGAACACACTAATCTTTTTGTATATGTACAACCATACAAAATAAACCATATACAAAAATAAACTCAAAATGGTTTAAAGACCTAATATAAGACTGGATACTATAGAACTAGAGGAAAACACAGGCAGAACACTCTTTGACATGAATCACAACAATATTTTCTTAGATCAGTCTCCCAAAGCAAAAGAAAAGAAGCAAAAGTAAACAAATTAGACCTAATCAAACTTTAAAGCTTTTGAACAGCAGAGAAGACCACCAACAAAATGAAAAGAAAACACTGCATGAATGGGATAAAATATTTACAAATGATGCAACCAACAGGGGGTTAATATCTAAAATATACAAACACCTCATATAACTCAATATCAAAAAAACAATAACCCAATCAAAAAATGGACAGAAGACCTAAATAGACATTTCTTCAAAGAAGACATACAGATAACCAACAGGAAAAGATGCTCCACATCACTAATTATCAGAGAAATGTTAATCAATCAAAATGAGGTACCACTTCACATGGGTCAGAATGGCTATCATTAAAGAGTCTACAAATAACAAATGCTTGAGAGCGTGTGGAGAAAAGGATACACCTCCTACACTACTGGTGGGAATATAACTTGGTGCAGCCACAGTGGAAAACAGTATGGAGATTTCTGAAAAAAACTGCAAATAGAGCTACCATACAATCTAACAATCTTACCACTGGGCGTGTATCAAGAAAAGACAAAAAGATACATACAGCCTAATTCAAAAAGATACATACACCCCAACATTCATAACAGCATCACTTACAATAGCCAAAATATGGAAACAACCTAAGTGCCCATCAACAGATGACTGGTTTAAGAAATGTGATACACCAAACCAACACGTGCGCGTGCACACGTATGCACAGTGGAATATCCCTCATATCACAATAAATGATGAAATACTGCCACTTGTACCAACATGGGTGAACCTAGAGAGTATCATACTAAGTGAAGTAAATCAGACATAGAAAGTCAAATATGATATCATTTATATGTGGAACATAAAAAATAATACAAATGAATCTACATAGAAAACAGAAGCAGACTCGCAGACACAGAAAATAAACTTATGGTTACTAAAGAGGAAAGGAGGGGGCATAAAAATTAGGACTATGAGATCAACAGATATAAACTACTATAAACAAAACAGATAAGCAAAATGGACTTAATGTATAACACAGGGAAGTATATCCAATATACTGTAATTACCTATAATGGAAAATATTCTGAAAAAATATATACATATTTAGGTGAATCACTTTGCTATACATCTGAAACTAACAAAATACTGTCAATCAACTATATTCCATGTTTACAAACAGGAGTAACACATAGCCAAAACACACTTGAGGAACACTTAAGTAAATTTTCATTAATTTCTGAATTGATTCAGCATTTATTGTACATTTATGTGCACTGATGGCATTTTGCTAGATGCTGTGGAAGATGAAAACACACATAAGCCAGAGACCCTGCCCCTAGGGAGCCTGTACTGAGAGGAGAGAGAGAAGAAAATCTCAAGTGTGCATCATGCAGGTAAAAAAGCACAACAAGGAGGGTTTGGTAACAGAAGAGATGACTTCTGGTCAGAGGTTCTGAGAATGAGCTTCAAGGAGGAAAGAAGGCAATGAACTAGACCTTGAAGAAAGGACAGGCACAAAAATGCAGAAACAAAGGTGGATGGGTGGACAGTGTTCTTTCCAGACACAGGGACTATCATGGGCCAAGTGGACTGGAGTAAGCCTGGCAGCTCCTTAAGGGCAGGGTGATACAGTTTTCCTTGTTTGCTGTTGCATCTCAGGGCCCTGGCATTGTACATGACAAGTAACAGGCACACAGTAGATGACAGTTTAAAATTAAATACAAATGAAACTAAATTCAGGGCATGACTGGGTAAGCGCCCAATGCTGAGGTTTGTCAAGACTACAGGGTGAGCTCAAGGAGGGAATGAGTCCAGCTGTCACAGGAAACAGTTAAGGCAGGGGATACAGGGATGACAGGATGAGGGATGTGGACCTGGAGGACCACATGCTTCAGGTGGATGGCTGTGGACAAGAGGGAGAGTGAGAGGGGAAATGAGGGAGGGACAAACCAGGGCTGAGGATGGAGGCTTCAAACTCATTTATGTCAAATACTGGAAAAGATAGAGAAGAAAAGAGACAGAGAGGAGGGGGAGTTGAGAGGAGCAGGAGTGCAGTGAAGCCACAGATATTCCAGGGAGCTGTCCTCCACATAAAATTCAAATGGACCCACTGCAAGATAATACAATTTATTTTCATTGGCAGGATGCCATCAGTGACAATGGAGTGGCTTCAGGGAGAGGTGGGGGCAGGAGAGGCTGGAAGAAAAGCCTAGTAAGAAAGAGATACCAGAGACAGTTTTCAATATGGTGACAAACATTAAAGGGAGATCCCATTAGGGACAAATAGAATGGGGAGGTGAAGATCTGAGTATCAGATCTCTGCTTTTGAGTGCCAGGTGACACAGGGACAGTTGTCCAACCTTGGAATTTGGGTCCCTAAGTAAATGAGTTCTTGTGATTTTCTCAGAGACTGGACACTGTGGGAGATATTAACTCAAAATTTTTCTTAGTTTTGGAAATAATAAGTCATTTTTCTTGCCCATGGAATGATGAAGGGTGGGTCATGGTCACCTCAGTAATTGTTTTCCCAAATCTGCTGTTTTTGCAAATAAGCACCCCCTTCTTAAAGTATTTTTTATTGTGCGCTCTACTTTCACATTAATCATCTTTTCTCTAAAAACTTGAATGAAAACACATGGCATGTTTTTGAAGGAGGTTTCTTTTTTGAAATGTTGTAACTATATTCATGTAGGCTTATGAAAGAAAAATTTCATGCGGGTGAAAAACAGAACTTGAGTAAAACTCTAGTTAGGTATGAACTGTTTTTGTGCTTTTCAGGTGGTAAGCACGAAAACAGTTCATACCTAACTAGAGTTTTACTCAAGTTCTGTTTTTCACCCGCATGAAATTTTTCTTTCATAAGCCTACACAAAACTAATACAATTATGTAAAGTTTAAAAATAAAAATTAAAAAAAAAGTTTCTGGTTTTGATTTCTCTGGGAAAAAATATATTTAGAAGAGGCTTGAGTTGAGGAAGAGAGGTAAAGAATATGCATAAGATTGTTTACAAATAGAAGAGGCAGTATTTGAGATTCCTTGTCCTGGTTTTGGTCCTGTGTCATTCATTTTTCAAAGAAAAACTGCAGACAGTGAAAATGTTGACCACAGACAACAACCCTGTTAGGGCAAGTGCAGATTTTCATATGCCCGTTTGCTCATGCTTCTAGGGAGAACGCAGGTGATATGAAGACTGGAGTGTGAAAGACAGGAAGGAACAACTGTGCTATTGGCTGAAGAGAAAATAGGTCATAAGCACCCAGCAAATCCTAAAAACCACAGGAAGTACTCACCTTTTAATGCAGAGACAGTGGTGAGTCTTAGGAGAAAGAGGATTTCTAATTTATCTGTCTTGCTCCACTGTTTTGGAGCAAATAAGGATGATTAAATTAGTTGTCATTATGACTCCATTATGTTTAATAAAATTTAAAATTAGAACATCTTTGTAAAATAGAATTCTGAAATATTAATGGTGCTTATCAATTTTATCCAGCAAATCAAAGCTGGATAAATCCCTTTGAAGAGTCAACATATAAACAAAGCTGTTAACTAAGTTAGTTGATTCCCAGCAAGTCTTTTGCTTAATATACTTACAGTAAACAAAACCATTTTAAATAGCTGAGAAAAGAAGAGAAGCAAAAGGCAAAGGAGAAAAGGAAAGATATACCCATCTGAATGCAGAGTTCCAAAGAATAGCAAGGAGAGATAAGAAAGCCTTCCTTGCTGATCAATACACAGAAATAGAGGAAGACAATAGAATGGGAAAGACTGGAGATCTCTTCAAGAAAATTCAAGATACCAAGGGAACATTTCATGCAAAGATGGACACAAAAAAAGGACAAAAATGCTATGGACCTAACAGAAGCAGAAGATATTAAGAAGAGGTAGAAGAATACACAGAAGAACTATATGAAAAAGATCTTCATGACCCAGATAACCACAATGGTGTAATCACTCACCTAGTGCCAGGCATCCTGGAGTGTGAAGTCAAGTTGACCTTCAGAAGTATCACTACAAACAAAGCCAGTGAGGTGATGGAATTCCAGCTGAGCTATTTCAAATCCTGAAAGATATGCTGTGAAAGTGCTGCACTCAATATGCCAGCAAATTTGGAAAACTCAGCAGTAGCCACAGGACTGGAAAAGGTCAGTTTTCATTCCAATCCCAAAGAAAAGCAATGCCAAAGAATGCTCAAACTACCATACAATGCACTTATTTCACACACTAGCAAAATAATGCTCAAAACCCTTCAAGCTAGGCTTCAATAGCATGTGAATCAAGAATTTCCAGATGTACAAGCTGGATTTAGAAAACGCAGAGGAACCAGAGATCAAATTGCCAACATCTGTTGGATCATCAAAAAAGCAAGAGAGTTCCAGTAAAACATCAATTTCTGCTTTGTTGACTATGCCAAAGCCTTTGACTGTGTGGATCACAACAAACTGTGGAAAATTCTTCAAAGGATGAGAATACCAGACTACCTGTCTGGTATTACCTGTCTCCTGTATGCAGGATAAGAAGCAATAGTTAGAACTGGATATGAAATAACAGACTGGTTCAAAATTGGGAAAGGCATATGTCATGACTGTATACTGTCATCTTGCTTATTTAACTTCTATGCCAAGTACAACATGTGAAATGCCATGCTGGATGAAGCACAAGCTGGAATCAAGATTGCTGGGAGAAATTTCAACTTCAGATATTCAGATAACACCACTTTTATGGCAGAAAGTGAAGAGGAACTAAAAGGTGCTCTTGCTGAAGGCAAAAGAGGAGAGTGAAATAGCTGTCTTAAAACTCAACATTCAAAAACTAAGATCATGGCATCTGGTCCCATCACTTCATGGCAAATAGATGGGGAAACATGGAAACAGTAAGAGATTTTATTTTCTTGGGCTACAAAATCACTGCAGAAGGTGATTGCAGCCTTAAAATTAAAAGGCCCTTGCTCCTTGAAAGAAAAGCTATGACAAACCTAGAGAGTGTATTAAAAAGCAAAGATATCAATTTGCTGACAAAGATCCATATAGTCAAAGCTATGGTTTTCCAGTAGTCATGAATGGATGTGAGAGTTGGACCATAAAGAAGGCCGAGTGTGGAAGAACTAATGCTGAAGAACTGTAGTGTTGGAGCAGACTCTTGAAAGTCCCTTGGGCTGCAAGGAGATCAAACCAGTCAATCCTAAAGGAAATAAACCCTGAATATTCATTGGAAGGATTGATGCTGAAGCTGAAGCTCCAATTCTTTGGCCACCTGATGTGAAGAGTTGACTCATTTGAAAAGACCATGATGCTGGGAAAGATTGAGGGCAGGAGGAGAAGGGGATGACACAGGACAAGATGGTTGGATGACATCACTGACTCAATGGATATGAGTTTGAGCAAACTCCATGAGATGGTGAAGGACAGGGAAGCCTGGTGTGCTGTAGTACATGGGGTCGCCAGGAGTTGGACGTGACTAACAATTGAACAAGAATAAAACAAAACCATACCCATCTGTCTTTGTGCAGATATATTCACCAGTGCAACAAAATGTACTTGTTACAAGAAATGGTAACCCACTATAGTATCCTTGCCTGGAGAATCCCCATGGTCAGACGAGCCTGGCAGGCTATCATCCATGGGGTAGCACAAAAGTCAGACACAACTTAGCAACTAAACAACAACACCTTTAGCACCTAGAACCACAGGACTTCATGGTGACAACCCTGTCGGTTATGCCCTTCATCAACATCTGTCACCTCCCCAGCCCTTCCCTCAGGCTGGCTGTGTGCCCTCTGGATCATTAAGTTTTGCAGCAGGTTGACTTGTCTCATGTCCACATTAAAGCTTTCAGAACAGAGAGTTACCTGCTTTCCTGAAAGGTAAGAGGTACAGGGATCCCTTGGGGATACTGGGGGTTCAGTTCCAGAACACTGGAATGTAGTGAATATCACAATACAGTCAATTACACAAATTTTCTAGTTTCCCAGGGTGTCTAAAAGTTATGTTTAGACTACACTGTAGCCTAGCAAGTGTGCAGTAGCATTATTCCTGAGAAAACAATGCACAGACCTTAATTTAAAAAAATAATTTATTGCTCATGGGCATACCCATGGGTGATTCTTGTTGATGTTTCACAGAAAACAACAAAATTCTGTAAAGCAATTATCCTTCAATTAAAATATTAAGCAAAATAGTAATAGTAATAATTTATTCCTAAAAAATACTAACCATCATTGGAGACTTCAGCAAGTAACACCAAAAATCACTGATTACCATAACAAAGGTAATGATAGTGAAAAAGTTTGACATATTGTGAGAATTACCAAAAGATGACACAGTCATGGAATGAGAAAATGCTGTTGGAAAAATGGTACCTATAGGCTTTCTCTACTTGCTTGACAAACCTTTAATTAAAAAAAAAAAGTATTATCTGCAAACTTCAATAAAACAAGGTGTGCCTGCATTTCTAAAGCAAGCAATAAAGAAACTGATTCAAAAATCAAAGTTTCGTAAAAGAATATTATTTATTTATGATGATTTGCTGAATTGAAAACCAACGGATAATCAGAAGCTCTAGAACAAAATATAAGGTTTACACCTGGGGTGGATGGAGCACAGAAGACAATTCCCAACTCTTAAGCTGGGGGATGCACGTCTCTTAGTCCCCTAAGGTCTAATCCTGCTGTTCCTACAAGAGGAGTCAGCAACCACAACCAGCTTGAACCAAGATGTAAACAAGTGGCTGGGTTTACATCTCCTGGTGGGATCTCCTTGTGGCATCACTGTTGACCTCAGTCAGGGAGCCCTAAACTGAAGGTCTCCCAACATAGGAGTGGGAAGGACAGCTCCACAATAAAGGACAAGGTCATCACAGAAAACAAGTTCAGTCACTGCAAAGGTGACAGGCTCCAAAGAGAATCCTCCCATTTCTTTTCTCTCTCCATCTTCCCATTCACCTAGATGCTCAGTCTCCACACCCAGAAAGCAGCATCGACTCCTCTCTCTCCTCTCAGGTCCCACATTCAATTCATCACTTGGCTCCTCTTCCTTATCTCCTGCAAATCCAATCATCTCACCATTCCCACTGCAGGCACCTTAGTCTCAGCCACCAACAGTCAAGAGAGGGCACAAGTGCAAGAGAGAGGCAACACTGCATTTGAGGAGAATTGAAGACCATCAATGTGGTTTTAGCTATAAAGGAAGGATGGGGAGCAGAGTGGGACAAAACAAGAAAGGTGAGGAGGGGCTGGGCTGTAAAGAAATAGAGGAAAACAATGGAATGGGAAAGACAAGAGATCTCTTCAAGAAAATTAGAGATACCAAGGGAACATTTCATTCAAAGATGGGCACAATAAAGGACAGAAATAGTAGGGACCTAACAGAAACAGAAGTTTTTTTTTGTTTTGTTTTGTTTTGTTTTTATTTATTTCTTTTCTATTTTTTTTAAATTTTATTTTATTTTTAAACTTGTGGCAAGAATACACAGAAGAACTGCACAAAAAAGATCTTCACGACCCAGATAATCATGATGGTGTGATCACTCACCTAGAGCCAGACATCCTGTAATGTGAAGTCAAGTAGGCCTTAGGAAGCATCACTATGAACAAAGCTAGTGGAGGTGATGGAATTACAGTTGAGCTCTTTCTAATTCTGAAAGATGATGCTGTTAAAATGATGTACTCAATATGCCAGCAAATATGGAAAACTCAGCAGTAGCCACAGGACTGGAAAAGGTCAGTTTTCATTCCAATCCCAAAGAAAGAAAATGCCAAAAAATGCTCAAACTACCACACAATTGCACTCATCTCACACGCTAGGAAAGTAATGTTTAAAATTCTCCAAGCCAGGCTTCAGCAATATGTGAACCATGAGCTTCCAGATGTTCAAGTTGGTTTTAGAAAAGGCAGAGGAACCAGAGATCCAATTGCCAACATCCGCTGGATCATCAAAAAAGCAAGAGAGTTCCAGAAAAACATCAATTTCTGCTTTGTTGACTATGCCAAAGCTTTTGACTGTGTGGATCACAATAAACTATGGAAAATTCTGATACAGATGGGAATACCAGACCACCTGACCTGCCTCTTGAGAAACCTATATGCAGGTCAGGAAGCAACAGTTAGAACTGGACATGGAACAACAGACTGTTTCCAAATAGGAAAAGGAGCACGTCAGGGCTGTATATTGTCACCCTGGTTATTTAACTTATATGCAGAGTACATCATGAGAAATGCTGGACTGGAGGAAGCACAAGCTGGAATCAAGATTGCTGGGAGATATATCCATAACCTCAGATATGCAGATGACAACACCCTTATGGCAGAAAGCGAAGAGGAACTAAAAAGTCTCTTGATGAAAGTGAAAGAGGGGAGTGAAAAAGTTGGCTTAAAGCTCAACGTTCAGAAAACTAATATAATGACATCTGGTTCCATTACTTCATGGCAAATACATGGGGAAACAGTGGCTGACTTCATTTTTGGGGACTCCAAAATCACTGTAGATGGTGATTGCAGTCATGAAATCAAGACGTTTACTCCTTGGAAGGAAAGTTATGACCAACTAGACAGTATATTAAAAAGCAGAGACATTACTTTGTCAACAAAGGTCCATCTAGTCAAGGCTATGGTTTTTCCTGTAGCCATGTATGGATGTGAGAGTTGGACTGTGAAGAAAGCTGAGCACTGAAGAATTGATGCTTTTGAACTGTGGTGTTGGAGAAGACTCTTGAGAGTCCATTGGACTGCAAGGAGATCCAACCAGTCCATTCTAAAGGAGATCAGTCCTGGGTGTTCATTGGAAGGACTGATGTTGAAACTGAAACTCCAATATTTTGGCCACCTCATGCGAGGAACTGACTCATATGAAAAGACCCTGATGCTATGCAAGATTGAGGGCTGGAGGAGAAAGGGATGACAGAGGATGAGATGGTTGGATGGCATCACCGACTTGATGGACATGGGTTTGGGTGAACTCCGGGAGTTGGTGATGGACAGTGAGGCTTGGCATGCTGAGGTTCATGGGGTCGCAAAGAGTCAGACATGACTGAGTGACTGAACTGAACTGAACTGAACTGAAAGCCTGTTCAAGATTTGTACACTGATCAATTGAGAAAAATTTGAGGTTACAGAAATTTACCAGGAGACAGGCTTCCCTAGTGGCTCAGATGGCAAAGAATCTTCCTGAAATGTGGGAGCCTGGGTTCAGCCTCTGTGTTGGGAAGATCCCATGGAGTAGGAAATGGCAACCCATTCTGGTATTCTTGCCCGGAAAATCCCATGGACAGAGGAGCCTGACGAGCTACAGTTCATGGGGTTGCAAAGAGTCGGACATGACTGAGCAAGTAACACACATGAGTAAGTAAAGCATTAAATAAATTGCACATATGTCGATAACAGAAACAAAGCTGATTGGTTCAGGGGATACAGACATTCACATATGTGAACCAGGTGCTGAGGGATAAGACTGAGAACTGACCAGCGGAGAGGCTTTCAAAACTCTGTCCTTCCTCACTGTTTCCTTAACCAATCACATATTTCAAGGTGACAGTATTTCTAAGAATTAGATAATAAAAATAATCTGCTACTATTAATTCCGGAATACCAAAAAACAAAAATTAAAGCTGCAGGGGACATTTAGGAAAAAATAATTTATTTGAACAGACTCCTAACTGAGCTGGAGATCAAGTCATCTTTCTGCTGCTGCCTCTAAAGCCTGATAAAGGCCTTGAAACAGGTAAATTTTATATCATCATTTATTTAATATGGATGGAGAAGGAAATGGCAACCCACTCCAGTATTCTTGCCTGGAGAATCCTGTGTACAGAGGAGCCTGGTGGGCTGCCGTCTGCGGGGTCACACAGAGTTGGAGCGACTTAGCAGCAGCAGCAGCAGCATTTATTATGGAAGAATCTGTCCTGCAATGCAGAAGACCTGGGTTCAATCCTTGATTCGGGAAGAGTCCCTGAAGAAGGGAATGGCTATTCACTCCACAATTTTTGCTTGGAGAATCCCATGGACAGAGGAGCCTGGCAGGCTACAGTTCATGGGATCCCAAAGAGTTGGACATGACTAAGCAACAAACACATTCTTTTGGGGTTCATTTCAGTCGCTCAGTCATGTCCAACTCTTTGTGACCCCATGAATCACAGCATGCCAGGCCTTTGGGATTATACGCAGCCAAAGGTTTTCCTTTGAACCATACTTTTTATAATATTTTATGAAGCCACACTCTAACATTTACTGAAACTCAGCAAGCAGCAGAGGGAAACAAAGAAAGAAGATGAAAAGAGATAAGGAATAGAGGGAGGAAGGAAAAGAAGATAAGGAAGGAAATATTAAATTACTGAGAGGAAAGAGCCAATCAAATCTGGAGGGAAGATATTAGACAGATATCCAGAGACCAAAGCTTGGAGTCTACTGCATGTGCAGTTGGTCATTTATCTACAGTCTCTCAGCCTTGATTTGCCTTTCTTTTTTTATTTTTTAATATAAATTTATTTATTTTAATTGGAGGTTAGTTACTTTACAATATTGTATTGGTTTTGCCACTGTGATGCACAGATTCAGTCTCTGCAAGTCACATTTTAGAGTCTCTTTGGCAAGCTGGCCTCTTTTTAGGTTGTGCCAGTAAGCAGGCACTAGAGGGAGACTGAAAGTGGGACAGAGCTAATGTTCGATCTGATCTGCTGTTCCTGGAGTGTCACCTCAGCAGTGGGACCTGACTCCAGCTCGGAGCTTCCATTAGCACATGGAGAAATAGCCCCATCCTGATTTCTCAGCACATATGACTAGGAACTGGGCAGTGACCTCTCCTTGGAGGTTTTAGCACCAACTGTAGGGCCTCTCTTCTGAGTTCTTAGGTCTGGAGATCCATCCTAGGACATTATAGCTGCTTCCTAAAATCATTACCTCAGTGCTTCCTTTCATTTTTCTAGCCTCCAACTCTTATGTAGCAAATTTCCTATATTAAATCTTTTCAGCTGAAATACCGTTTTTCTCATGAGGCCCTTTCTTCTCTTTGACTCCTTTCTGACAGCAAAAGCTGAAAAATTTTGAAACCTTAGCCAACAACTTCCTGGCAATCTAAAAAGGTTAAGTTTTAGATTAAATAAATTGAAAAATGTTGAAACAACTGTGACACAGTAAAAATCACTGTGTTCTACCCCCTTGAAATATGAAGCTATAACTTGGGTTTGAAATATTTTCATGGCTGGACATCCTAAAAAGTGACCATTCAAATATAAGAATATTATATGAAAATATAAGATTATTGGATATATTATTTAATAGCACATTTTGAAAGTAAAGTTAAATACTTGAGTTATTTTCAGGAATGGGAGAAAATTAAATTACTGAAGGTTTCTATTAAGTTTTACAAGGAAGGATCAGTTGAAAAATTGAATATAAATGGAAACAACTGAAATGGTGAGAGTCTTACCAATATCCATTCACAGTCAAAAACGGTGCTCAACCTGTGTGTGATGGTTAGCACAGTGCAGTCAGCAAATTTCTCATGGATTTTTTTTTGGATTAATTCATCAGTTCTGGAATCAGAGAAATTGATATCCTTTAGTGGAGACAGGAAAAGCAGACTAAAGGTTAAAAATTAAAAATCAATACTTTAAACATAATCTTGTTCCTAAAAAGCTAAGTATAAAAAGTCTATTAGAAATTTACTATTTTTCATGAAATGATGGAAAATAGCCTTTGCTTGAAATTGCTTGAAACTATCAGGAGCTGGATTTAGGAATCCAGCTCTCTTAGGATGTCTCATAACAATATTAACATACATATAATACATCTCGGTTTCTTCCTTTGATTTCTGTGATTAATATTATTAAGAAATATCTTGGGGCAAAGAGCATAGAAACATTTCTCAGCATCACTAAATGTTTTCCATTTACCACATCTAAAATTTGAATTCTAGGTTTCATGGACCTCAGCTCCATACCTTGGATCCACATTGGATGTGGCTTTGTCAAGAATCAATATCTGATTTTTCCTGAGAATAGCCCTGGCAAGGCACACTAGTTGTCTCTGTCCAACACTCAAGTTCAATCCTGATTCTGCCAATTCGGTATACATCTCACTAGGAAGATCTTTGATGGTTTCTTTGAGTTGTACCTGTGGGTACAGAAAGAACATTTTCCTAAACAAATTGCTGCTGAAGTAGACAAGCCTCTTAGACATTAGAGCTTTGACATCCTCCCAACTTTCTGTGTATCTTACATGTACAGCCAGGTGATGGGAAGAGCTGTTTCCAATTAGTGTTCACTGAGAAAGATGGTGGGTAGAGTCAAGTCAGGACAGAAAGATCTCAAAGTCTCCCCATCCCTGCCATATGACATTCACCAAAACCCCCCCACCTAAGAATTAGTTCAGAAACTCTCTCAAAAATTGAAGCTATTTTTCCCAATGTGGTTTAAACAGAAAATCTAAAAGGATTTTTATGGTTGAATCAACTTTACCAAACTACATTATGCAGAAGAGTTGATACAGAAAAAGGAAACTTTAAAAAACTACAGAAAGTTTTATTCTCTACAGATATAATCATATTAACACCTTACAATTTTTTAATGTTTCAGTTTAGTTCAGTTCAGTCACTCAGTCATGTCCAACTCTTTGCAACCCCATGAACCACAGCACACCAGGCCTCCCTGTCCATCACCAACTCCCGGAGTTTACCCAAACCCATGTCCATTGAGTCAGTGATGCCATCCAACCATCTCATGCTCTATCGCCCCCTTCTCCTCCTGACCTCAATCTTCCCCAGCATCAGGGTCTTTTCAAATGAGTCAGCTCTTTGTAACAGTTAGCCAAAGTATTGGAGTTTGAGCTTCAACATCAGTCCTTCAATGAACACCCAGGACTGATCTCCTTTAGAATGGACTGGTTGGATCTCCTTGCAGTCCAAGGGACTCTCAAGAGTCTTCTCCAACACCACAGTTCAAAAGCATCAATTCTTCGGCGCTCAGCTTTCTTCACAGTCCAACTCTCACATCCATACATGATTACTGGGAAAACCATAGCCTTGACTAGATGGACCTTTGTTGGCAAAGTAATGGCTCTGTTTTTAATATGCTGTCTAGGTTGGTCATAACTTTCCTTCCAAGGAGTAAGCATCTTTTAATTTCATGGCTGCAATCACCATCTGCAGTGATTTTGGAGCCCCCCAAAATAAAACCAGCCACTATTTCCACTGATTCCCCATGTATTTTCCATGAAGTGATGGGACCAGATGTCATTATCTTAGTTTTCTGAATGTTGAGCTTTAAGCCAACTTTTTCACTCTCCTCTTTCACTTTCATCAAGAGGTTCTTTAGTTCCTCACTTTCTGCCATAAGGGTTTTGTCATCTGCATATCTGAGGTTATGGATATTTCTCCCGACAATCTTTATTCCAGCTTGCGCTTCCTCCAGTCCAGCATTTCTCATGATGTACTCTGCATATAAGTTAAATAAACAGGGGGACAATATGCAGCCTTGATGTACTCCTTTTCTTATTTGGAACCAGTCTGTTGTTCCATGTCCAGTTCTAACTGTTGCTTCCTGACCTGCATATAGGTTTCTCAAGAGGCAGGTCAGGTGATCTGGTATTCTCATCTCTTTCAGAATTTTCCACAGTTTATTGTGATCCACACAGTCAAAGGCTTTGGCATAGTCAACAAAGCAGAAATTGATGTTTTACTGGAACTCTCTTGCTTTTTTGATGATCCAACAGATGTTGGCAATTTGATCTCTGGTTCCTCTGCCTTTTCTATATCCAACTTGAACATCTGGAAGTTCACGTATTGCTGAAGCCTGGCTTGGAGAATTTTGAGCATTACTTTATTAGTGTGTGAGATGAGTGCAATTGTGCAGTAGTTTGTGCATTTTTGGCATTCCCTTTCTCAGGGATTGGAATGAAAACTGACCTTTTCCAGTCCTGTGGCCACTGCTGAGTTTTCCAAATTTGCTGGCATATTGAGTGCAGCTCTTTCACAGTATCACCTTTCAGGATTTGAAATAGCTCAACTGGAATTCTATCACCTCCACTAGCTTTGTTCGTAGTGATGCTTCCTAAGGCCCATTTGACTTCACATTCCAGGATGTCTGGCTCTAGGTCAGTGATCACACCATCGTGATTATCTGGGTCTTGAAGATATTTTTTGTACAGTTCTTCTGTGGATTCTTGCCACCTCTTCTTAATATCTTCTTCTTCTCTTAGGGCCATACCATTTCTGTCCTTTATTGAGCCCAGTTTTGCATGAAATGTTCCCTTTGTATCTCTAACTTTCTTGAAGAGATCTCTAGTCTTTCCCATTCTATTGTTTTCCTCTATTTCTTTGCATTGATTGCTGAGGAACATTTTCTTATCTCTCCTTGTTTTTCTTTGGAACTCTGCATTTGAATGGGTATATCTTTCCTTTTCTCCTTTTTTTTTTTGCTTTTTTGTAGTGTTTAAAATAATGCAAATTTAAACAATGGAAAACTCCATCTAATATGTTATTAATCCTGGAACCTTTCCCAAATTTAATTCTATAAATGGTGGACCATCAAGTGCATTTTCTTCAATATTGTAAATGTCTTGCAGTAATGAAAACTCACAAGAAATAAATACAATATTACATCTTACATCCTCCACAACATGGATATAGGTGAGGTTTATATTAATCTATCTTCATAAAATTATATTCATAAGATTAAAAAAAAACCAAACCTTTAACCACCAAGTATAATCTGAAAATACACTTGGTGGTAGGGGTCAGTTCAATGAATTCTGGAGAATTACTATGGAACAAGTAGCAAATTCAGGCTGTACTTGAAGTGAAAGAACAAAGAAGAAATACACTTCAAATGAAGAAACCAACAGATTAATTGCCAATAAGTTATTTGACACACTACAATGTCAGATAGCAAAACACTGAGGGTAAATGAGTAGCATTTTTGTGATATCCTAAATGCTGGAGCTCTTACATGAATGTGATCCTGAACTGTGTTCCTGATGTGAGTCCAATCCCAAGAAAGCAGAATTCTGAGTTAGGATTAAATATGGTATTGGTATTTAGTGATACAATGAAAGGTGTACAAACTCTGAAGGGTAAGATTTGGACTGTGGTGCAAGTGGTTGGTTTTTTTTAAGACTGACATCCTAACTTTGAAGAAATAATTTCACACTTACTCCTGAGTTGGATGACATCACAAAACTAAACTGTTTTTTTCCTTTTCCTTCAGGTTGTCCATATATGCTTCATGATGAATAAGAGTTGTAAGGGGAAATGCTTTTCATAAAATTCTATTTTCTGAGACTCTCTGTTTATTTACAAATCAGGGATGATGATGAGAATAATATGAATATCAAGGCCCTCTGTACTGTGAGCATAAAGTCAAGGTATAAAGTATTAGAATGGAAGAAATGGACAACAGAGGCAGTAAATAGTAACTAGAAGTTACAACTGGAGAATTTGAACACACTAGATGATAGTGTAATATTACTATTCTATTTCTCAATTGAGATAATTGTGTTAGATTATGAAAAAGAATGTCCATGAAAAGGACAGAGATTGTGTCTCTTGATGACTTGATAGATCCAGAATATGAAATGATGCCTGTCTAAGAGGTGCTCAGAGATATTTGTTGGCTGTGTGTAGGCAGAAGTGAAGCTCATCGTGTGACATATATCTGTTCCTATAAATTGGAAAATAAATGCATATAGACAGTTTACAGATAACACTATTATTATGTGTAGAAGGATTATATTCTTATAACAAAAAACTGGCTCCAGAATATCATAACATCACACTGTAAACTGTGGAAAGCACATAAAAGTTATAATTTAAGGACAATGGAGCAAATAATACTATTCAAAACTATAGATCTCAAAATAGAATACTTCAGATCATTTTTGAGGTTCAGTTCAGTTCAGTCGCTCACTTGTGTCTGACTCTTTGTGACCCCATGGACTGCAGCACGTCAGGGCTCCCTGTCCATCACCAACTTCCGAAGTTTACTCAAACTTATCTCCATTGAGTCAATGATGCCATGCAACCATCTCATCCTCTGTCATCCCCTTCTCCTTGAACCTTCAATCTTTCCCAGCATCAGGGGTTTTTCAAATGAGTCAGTTCTTCACATCAGGTGGTCAAAGTATTGGAGTTTCAGCTTCAACATCAGTCCTTCCAATGAATATTCAAGACTGGTTTCCTTTAGGATGGACTGGTTGGATCTCCTTGCAGTCCAAGGGGCTCTCAAGAGTCTTCTCCAACACCACATTTCAAAAGCATCAATTCTTCAGCACTCATCTTTCTTTAGAGTCCAACTCTCACATCCATACATGACTACTAGAAAAACTACAGCCTTGACTAGACAGACCTTTGTTGACAAAGTAATGTCTCTGTTTTGAATACGCTGCCTAGGTTAGTAATAACTTTCCTTCCAAGGAGATCAGTTCAGTTCAGTTGCTCAGTCATGTCCGACTCTTTGCAACCCCATGAACCACAGCACGCCAGGCCTCACTGTCCATCACCAGCTCCCAGAGTTTAACCAAACTCATGCCCATCAAGTTGGTGATGCCATCCAGGCAACTCATCCTCTGTTGTCCCCTTTTCCTCCTTCCCTCAATCCTTCCTAGCATCGGGGTCTTTTCCAATGAGTCAACACTTCACAACAGGTGGCCAAAGTATTGGAGTTTCAGCTTCAACATCAGTCCTTCCAATGACCACTGAGGACTGATCTTTAGGATGGATGCCAGGGTCCAGCCCCAGCAGGATCCAGGGGTACCCTCAGGATGACAGCATAGGCGATAAGGATAGCAAAGCAGAGAGAGAGGCTTGATCTTCCTTGATTAACACAGAAAGCCAATAAAGCTCCTGTTTTCCAAGGAGTCATCCTGAAAGAAGAATAGAGAGAGAAAAGGAGGGAAAAGGAAAAAAAGAATGACACAGGGAGACCAAGCTTCGTTGAGCAAGGCCCATAACTTTATTTTCAAAAGGAACTTTTATACCTTGACTTATACATAGAGGGAAATGAAAGATGCAAAGTCGTACAGAGTCAGCCCAAACATTACATCTGTTTTGTCTTTATCAAAGCAAGGATTTTTTCTGCATACCTTTCCCATAAACAAAACAATGTTGTGTACATTATCTTCTGGCCTTGGAGGCCTGTGGACATTTTATGACCCTTTTTGATAAAGGCTGCTCAACCAGAAAACTTATTTTCCCTTGAAGTGTTTCTTCTTTATTTCTCCCAGCCTCAGAAAGTACTAAACAGAGTTACATTCTCCTGGACCAAAGGTGCAGTGGGTCACAACAAAGAAAGAACCAATTAGCTCAAAGTTCTGATGTGGTTAATTCCAAGGCTGCTACTTGTTTTTCTTACATTCCAACTATGTTAACCAATGCACTCCCAGGTGCACAATGGATAAGGGATATGGGAACTTGGCAGCAAGCATTGGCCCAATAATGAAGCCCTTTACCAGTACTATCTATTCTAATAAATTTTCATCCCTTAAAGGACTCTATGCTCATTGGGACTTTTAGAATGTTTTGGCTTCCCATGCCTTTCAAGGTTGGGGAGTTGTGGACAATCATGTGTGTTAATTGCAAGAGTATGGATAAACCTGTCAGGAAAGCTAGAATGCCATCAGAGAGGTTTGAATTGAAACACTCCTATCATGCCCAGGAGACTTATTAACTAAAGCCCTAAGTTGACTTTTTCCAGAGAAAGGTGATCGGGGATAGCCCCCTGTTAATGTCAGAAGAGTTGGTGAAAGGCATAATTTAATAAACAGTAGACAGATTTTGGTTTTGGGGTAGATGCTCAAGCAGATTCAGGGGGTCTCTCGAGGCCTGATCTGCCTTTGCCTGTCAGGTCTCTTCTGCATGACTTTTTTCATGGGTGGGATCTCCCGTGGTGGCTCCCGGCAGATGGACTGGTTGGATCTCCTTGCAGTCAGAGGGACTCTCAAGACTCTTCTCCAACACCACAGTTCAAAAGCATCAATTCTTCAGTGCTCAGCTTTCTTCATAGTCCAACTCTCACATCCATACATGACTACTAGAAAAACTATAGCCTTGACTAGATGGACCTTTGTTGGCAAAGTAATCTCTCTGCTTTTTAATATGCTGTCTAGGTTGGTCACAACTTCCCTCCCAAGGAATAAGCGTCTTTTAATTTCATTGCTTCAGTCACCATCTGCAGTGATTTTGGAGCCCAAAAAATAGTCTGTCACTGTTTCCACTGTTTCCCCATGTATTTTCCATGAAGTGATGGGACCAGATGTCATTATCTTAGTTTTCTAAATGTTGAGTTTTAAGCCAACTTTTTCACTCTCCTCTTTCACTTTCATCAACAGGCTCTTTAGTTCTTTTTCACTTTTTGCCATAAGGGTCATGTCACCGCATATCAGAGGTTAATGATATTTCTCCCGGCAATCTTGATTCCAGCTTGTGCTTCTTCCAGTCCAGCATTTCTCATAATATACTCTGCATATAAGTTAAATAAGCAGGGTGACAATATACAGCCTTGACGTACTCCTTTTCTTATTTGGAAACAGTCTGTTGTTCCATGTCCGGTTCTAACTGTTGCTTCCTGACGTGCGTACAGGTTTCTCAAGAGGCAGGTCAGGTGATCTGGTATTCCCATCTGTTTCAGAATTTTCCAGTTTATTGTGATCCACACAGTCAAAGGCTTTGGCATAGTCAATAAAGAAGAAATTGATGATTTTCTGAAACTCTCTTGCTTTTTCGATGATTCAGCGAATCTTGGCAATTTATCTCTGCTTCCTCTGCCTTTTCTATATCCAGCTTGAACATCTGAAAGTTCACAGTTCACATACTGCTGAAGCCTGACTTGGAGAATTTTGAGCATTACTTTATTAGCGTGTGAGATGAGTGCAATTGTGTGGTAATTTGAGCATTCTTTGGCATTCCCTTTCTCAGGGATTGGAATGAAAACTGACCTTTTCCAGTCCTGTGGCCACTGCTGAGTTTTCCAAATTTGCCGGCATATTGAATGTATCACTCTCACAGCATCATCTTTTAGGATTTGAAATCGCTCAATTGTAATTCCATCACCTCCACTAGCTTTGTTCATCGTGATGCTTCCTAAGGCCCACTTGACTTTGCAACCTTTTTGAGGTTGGGAAAATAGTAGCATATAGCAAAACTGAAAAATAATAAACTGAACTTAAAAGGTACCCTATTTCTATAATCTTTACCATTTTTCAGGTAATCTGTGTAGTGTAGTAGGTGCCAACACCTCTCACAGGAGGTTAACACAGATTCAGATGTTTCCCACATTTCATGGAACCTCCTTATTTCTCAAAAAGAAAGGTTGGTATGGACTGGAAGGAGACATGGAAATGCAATGGGGAAGAGTTTTTATTAGATTGGGACAAGTAGTAAAGGAAGTAAAGGGGGAGCCTGTTCACCTACAAGGTCCTGGGAAATGGAAATGTGAGCTGTACCACAGCAAGGACTGAGCCACGGATTCCTGATGCACAGGCTGCTGATGCCCAGATTTCTGTATCTTGGTTTCCTGTGTGATGAGACACACATGTGTCTTAACAGAGACACTATAAATGCTGGATTTGTGCAACACAAAATTTTTTTAAAGAAATAAGCCGTACTTCTCTGAAATGAAGAGATCAACCAAACATTTAGTACCTATTTAGTAAGTGCTTCTTTTTAAAAGCAAAAGACTGAGCTAGGTCCTATGAGAGTTTAGAAGTCTGTCTATGACTTAGAAGTGTAGAGTTTCTGCCATCAGGAGAAACAATTTGCAAAACTAGGGCTAATACACAAAATAATTAGTATTAAAATATACAAACCAACAGCAACTTAATAGTCAAAATTTTTTCACGCAAAGGTGAGGAAATTCAATGAAGTAGGGCAAGGGGAAAAATGACACAAATAACAGAAAATCCTCTAGAAACGAAACTATCCATTTAAAAACTGAGCCAAAGCTCCATGGTTCTGTTATCTGCATTCATGCTACAGCATTAAAATGATATAATTACCATAAGTAATCATCATCACATTCCAACTATATAATTTACTTTCATAAACACTTTCTTATGAAACTTCATAGTATTTTATTGATATGATCTTATTTATCTTTCAGTTAATAATGAAAAACTATTGTCTGCACTTAGATAGCCCCTAAGGCCAGAGGAATAAAATGAACATTGGAGGGTAATTAGGGTAATTAATTTACTAGGTCACTAATAGATTTGATGCCACAGTTTCAATGTCTAGTTTAGTGCTCTACTAAGAACAAAATGATGTATCTTGTTGCTTGGGGTTCTATAGAAAAGCTAAAATGAAAACATGGGTATTATATTGTTGGTTTTCATTATCAATACATAAATTTTAAGTGCCCCATCTCATCACTGTTCTCCTAGAGAGTAAACAAAGTCAGTTCAAATTATAAACTTCCTTTAATTACCTGCAACTATAAATGTACACACACAGACACTGATGCTAACAAGTTAATTACATTACATAAATTTACCTCTTCTAAGGCATTCCACAGTTCTTTCTCTGTATGCTGATTAAAGGGATCCAGATTTTTCCTCATTGTTCCAGTGAATAAAACAGGTTCCTAAATACCACAAAATAGTGAATGTTATTACCTTAATCTCTTTTCATTTTCATTTTATTTTATTTTTAAACCTTACAATATTGTATTGGTTTTGCCAATATATATATATATATATATATATATATATATATAGTAGAAAATAAATGAGTTTAGATTCCCCATTTCAGAGATGAGTATGATCAAAACATAAAACCTGGGAATCTAAACTCATTTATTTTCTACTGTAACCACAAGTCATAAATAACCAGAGGGAATCTTTAAATATGGAGACTGAACGTGCTAAAAAGTTTTTCCCATTTTCCTGAAAGGGATATCTTTGGAAAAAAAAATTTAATTGTAGTAAAATACACATGAAATTTACTAGCTTAACCATTTGTAAGCACACAGTTCAGTGGTATTAAATACATTCACATTATTGTACATCTCTACCTTCTAGCCACAGAACTTCTTTCATCTTGCAGAACTGAAACTCTACCCACTAAACAACAACTCCCCACTCCCAGCAGCTCCTGGCACCTACCATTCTACTTCCTGTCTCCATGCGTTTACTACTCTAGGTAGCTCATATTAATAGAATCATACAGTATTTGTCCTTTTTGATTGGCTTATTTTACTTAGTTTAATTTTCTCAAGGTTCATCTGTGCTGTATGGCAGGAGTCAGAACTTCCTTCCTTTCTGAGGCTGAATAATACTGCACTGTATACATATATGCACCACTTTGTGTTTATCGATTCATCTGTCAATGGACCTTTAGGTGCCTCCACCTTTTTGCTACTGAGAATAATGCTGCTATGAACATGCAAGTACAGGCATCACTTCAAGATCTTTCTTTCAATTCTTTTGGGTTTATGCTTTAAAGTAGAATTGGTAGATCATATAATAATTCTATCTTTAACTTTTTCGAGAAATGACTACTTGTTTTCCACAGTGGCTGTACTATCTTACATTCCTACCAGCAATGAACAATGATTCTAATTTCTCTACATCCTTGCCAATACTGCCAACCCATTTTCTTTCTTTCTCTCTTTCATTTTTCTTTTTGATAGTAGATGTCTTAAAGGGTGTGAGGTGGCATTTCACTGTAGTCTGTAAAGCTGTATCTTGGTTTCAAAAGTACTTAGACATATACATTACCATATATAAAATTAGATAGCCAGTGGAAATTTGCTGTATGAGCAGGGAGCTCAAATCCAGTGCTCTGTGATAACCTAGAGGGGTGGCATGAGGTGGGAGGTGGGAAGGACGTTCAAAAGGGAGGGGACATATTTATACCTATGGCTGATCCATGTCGATATATGGCAGAAACCAAAAGAATATTGTAAAGTAATTATCTTTCAATTAAAAGCAAATTAATTAATAAAACAAGAGTACTTAGAGTAATTCCAGGTATTTTAGAGGCCATGGGTATAGCAACAGCTGTACTCAGTTGTAAGATCCAAGCCCACGTTCTCCTTCCCTTTGGGTGCCATGTTGAGATGCTTCCTAATAAACAGGCATTTCAGGGCACATTAAACCCACATTCCAGAAAGCACAATTGCCTGGATCATTTTGTCTCATCTCCTCTCTGTTTTTCATCTCATGAGGGTATTTATCTGAGTTTGCTTTGATGGGCAGATGATTATCAAGTATATAAAATAAATTCAAATTCGTTTTTTAAAAATCAGTAAGTCTGTCAAAGGAGAGGGCAGGATGGAAGATGAGGATACAGGATCTAGGTTGCCTTTGGCTATATACCTGAAGGATAGTAATGTCTCAGTAAATATTCACCGAATGATGTTGAGTGAATGAACCACAAGGAATGACATGAGTGTCTACTGTGCATATGAATCGAGTCTCCAAAACACTCTCTGAAAGTTATACTTCTTTAAGACGCAGAAGAAAAGAAAATAGAATCAGAGTCCAGGAAAAGACTGGATAATGGCCAATTCAATGCTCCACTATCACGGTAGTCATATCTGGGTCTACATGAAGCACTGCACACTTAGTGACCTATTTTGTCCTCACAACAGCTCAAGGGGTCGGTACTGTTTGTTACCTTGTAAGACAGAGAAAACTGAGGTACATAGAGACAGATTTATCAGTCACCTGCTCTACCTCACTATTCTATACTGCGTCCCTGGTGAAAATTATTTACTAATGGATGAATTGTCAAAGTCTCCCCAGAGCATCTATATAACCTGTAACTCTCAAACCTCAACAGTTTCACAGAAAGTCCTCCAAGAAGATAATCACCTTTGAAAAGATGTCCTCATTTCCCACAGCAAAATTCCATCTGTAAGACACTTAAAAGTCATGTTTCCCTATAGGAACCTCTCCAGTGCTAAACAAACCATTTATCCTTTTGTTCTCAGAATTATGTGGTTATCAGTGGATACAATTGTGGAAACTGAGGGAGACTGAGTCCAGAAATCTATCTCAGTAAGTTAATAAATCACATGCACACAAAACAAATGAATGAACAAAGAAACAAAACATGTGTCTGATGAAAATGTCTGTTGAAAATACCTGATGCTAAACATGTGCTCTATTGGGAAAAAAAGGATCAAACCTTTGATGTAATTTGGAGAAAAAAAAAGCAAATTAAAAGCAATTAAACTTAGATATGTTATAAAAAGAACAATGTGACAATGCTCTGATGTGCATACCTGAGGTGCAACTGACATTTTCTTCCTTAAATCATGAAGTCCAATGTTGTTTGTCCAGATCCCATCAATCTGAATGCCACCTTCAGGTTCTGACAATCTAAGAAGAGCAGCAATGAGGGAACTTTTTCCAGCTCCTGTTCTTCCCACAATGCCACACTGTAAAGAGACCCAAGGGGGATTAAGAATTAACAGGATACAACAAACCTAGGAGAAACCCTGATTGTTGAAGATGAAATTTCAAAGTTCTATTACATATAAAGAGTAGTCTGTAGTTTCTCAAGTATGGTCTTGGTGACATTTTGGGTCAGATAATTCATTGTTGGGGGGTCAGGAGACTGTCATGTATATTGTAAGATGTTTAAAAGTACCCATGAACTCTACCCACTAGGTACCAGATTCAATCCCCAAATTGTGGCAATCAAAAATGGCAGATATTCACAAATGTCCCTGGTTGAGAACACCATCATCCCAAGCATATGGAATATAAACTAGAGCGATTTTTATGCCTTCTTAAGATTGTAGCTCAGCTGGTAAAGAATCTGCCGACAATGCCAGAAACCTGGGTTCGATCCCTGGGTTGGAAGATCATCTGGAGAAGGGAAACACTACCCACTCGAGTATTCTGGCCTGGAGAATTCCATGGTCTGTATAGTCCATGGGGTCGCAAAGAGTTGGACACAACTGACTTTCACTTCACTTCACTTCAAGATTTCATGCAGTTTTATTCAGATTTCCCCAAAGGGATGCTTAATATGCTGAAAAGTGTTTTCTGTGATTATCACATAGTATCCATTATGTGGTATGTTAAAGGGGAGGACAGGTATGTGTATGTGGTGTATGTGTATAAATGTGTATGGATGTGTGTAACTAACATTCATAAATAAAGCAAGATGACTTAAAAAATCATCTGCTGGCCGTGAAAAACCAGCAGTCTCCTAAGTGGTACATAAGAAGTCAGCTTTTAAATTAGCTTTATCCTGCTGCTTAGGTAATTGGACCTTGGGAATCACATGAGTAGTTTTACAGAGATGTCAACAAGTCAGAAGTGATACACAAACAAGTACTCACTTTCTCAGGGATCTGTTATTTAAGAGGAATTATTCTTTGGTAGAAAAATGAAATCATTCCTGATATTAAATATCTTAATTATATTCGATGTTGAAACATCTTAAAATATAAAATGCAAACTCTTAAAAGACAGAGGCCAGTAGACAAAATGCACATAATGAGGCCAACAATAACACAAACAAAATTTGCTGTTTACACGGGACCTTTAATTGGAGCAGTACAAAAGGCATCTTATTAACAAATTAATACCTACAATTGAAAAAATACATGTCAAGTGTCAGTCTATTTATTAATACCAAAGCAGGGAGAAATTAAGTGACTAGCAACAAGATTAAAGAATCTATACAATGCAGGTTAAATGCTGCTGCTGCTGCTAAATCACTTCAGTCGTGTCTGACTCTGTGCGACCCCATAGACAGCAGCCCACCAGGCTCCCCCGTCCCTGGGATTCTCCAGGCAAGAACACTGGAGTGGGTTGCCATTTCCTTCTCCAATGCATGAAAGTGAAAAGTGAAAGTGAAGTCGCTCAGTCGTGTCTGACTCTTAGCGACCCCATGGACTGCAGCCTACCAGACTCCTCTGTCCATGGGATTTTCCAGGCAAGAGTACTGGAGTGGGGTGCCATTGCCTTCTCACTGGTAGGGAATAAAAACTGCATTTAAATATGTATGCAGAAACTGACTTTTTTACCAATGAGTTTGAAAGTGAAAGAAAGTATTAGTCACTCAGTCTTGTCTGACTTTTTGCGACCCCATGGAATGTAGCTCACCAGGCTCCTCTGTCCATGGAATTCTCAAGAGAAGAACAGTAGAGTGTGTTGCCATTTCCTACTCCAGGGGATCTTCCTGACCCAGGGATGGAGCCTGGGTCTCCTGCCTTGCAGGCAGATTCTTTACCCTCTGAGCCACCAGGGATGTCTAACTGCAAATTCCCTGAAGGAAGCTTCCCTAGAGATGATTTCATCTCTATTTAGAATCTGGAATTGATGAGGGTGTAAGACATGCTTTCGATCATTTGTAAATCAGTAAAATTTTAAAAATCATAGCTTTAAAGAGAACTAAATCTTTCTATGCAACATAGTCAAATTCTTAGAAACTTTGATTTTTCTGATTTGAATACCTCTAAAGTCTCACAACTTAGTCTGTCAAATCATGGCATTTCAAAAAAGAATTTATATTTATAGATATTAAACATAAGAAAATCGGGCTTAGCTAATTTTATTATCTTACAAAGATAATACGTCTATAAGATATTTTTTTGTTGTTGTTGTTTAGTGTGTCAGTCATGTCCAACTCTTTGCAACCCCATGGACAGCACATCAGGCTTCCCTGTCCATCACCACTTCCTGGAGTTTGCTCAAATTCATGTCCATCGAGTCAGTGATGCCATCCAACCATCTCTACTGAACCCTTCTCCTCTTGCCTTCAATCTTTTGCAGCATCAGGGTCTTTCCCAATGAATCAGCTCTTTCCATCAGGTAGCCAAAGTATTGGAGCCTCAGCTTCAGCATCGGTCCTTCCAATGAATATTCAGAGTTGATTCCCTATAGGATTGACTGGTTTGATCTCCTTACAGTCCAAGGGACTCTCAAGAGTCTTCTTCAGCACCACAGTTCGAAAGCATCAATTCTTTGGCACTCAGCCTTCTTTATGGTTCAACCCTTATATCCATATATGACTACTGGAAAACCCATAGCTTTGATTATATGGACTTTTGTTGGCAAAGTAATGTCTCTACTTTTTAATATTCTGTCTAGGTTTGTCAATGTTTTTCTTCCAAAGAGCAAACTTCTTTTAATTTCATGGCTGCCATCACTGACCACAGTGATTCTGGAGGAAAATAAAGTCTGTCACTTTCCATTGTTTCCCCATCTATCTGCCATGAAGTGACTGGACAGGACACTATGATCTTCATTCATTGAATGTTGAATTTTAAGCCAGCTTTTTCACTCTCCTCTTTCACTTTCTTCAGGCTGTTTAGTTACTTTTTGCTTTCTGCCATTGCCATTAGGGTGGTGTCGTCTGCATATCTAAGTTATTGCCATTTCTCCCAGCAGTCTTAATTCCATCCAGCTTGAGCTTCATCCAGCACAGCATTTCACATGATGTACTTTGCATATAAGTTGAATAAGCAGGGTGACAAAATACAGCCTTGAAATACTCCTTTCCCAATGGTCAACCAGTCCGTTGTTCCATGTCCAGTTCTAACTGTTGCTTCTTGACCTGCATATAGGTTTCTCCAGACATTTTGCACCTTATTTTAAACCCTAATCTATATTATACAGATGGGCCATTCTGGGCACACAGGCAAGTCGTAGTTTATATATATGTGACTCTTGTGTTTTGTGTACAGGCAGGCCTCAAAGATATTTTGGATTTGGTCCAGACAAACTCAGTAATGTGACTATCACAAAATAAAGCAAGTTACATGGATTTTTTTTTCTCTGTTCAGAAAGATTTATGTTTATTCTATATTGTAGTCTACTAAGTGTACAATAGCATTATATATTAAAAAGATATACACAACTTAATTTCCAATAGTTTATTGCTAAAAGAATGCTAACCATCATTTGAGCCTTAAAACACACTGATCACAGATCCCAGAATAACACATATCATTAATAATGAAATGGTTTTAAATATTGCAAGAATTATCAAAATGTGACACAGAGACATGAAGTTAACAAATACTGTAGGAAAAATGGTGCCAATGTATTGCTTGACACAGTGTTGCCATAAATGTACAATTTGTGGGGGAAAAATGCATTCTCTGTGAAGCACAATAAAAACAGGTATGCCTACATATCTCAGTGTTCTCATACATAAATCAACCCACAACAAGACACAAGTGAGTACTCTATCTGTGAGGATGCATGGATGTTCCCATGTCATCAGCTCTATTGAAATTGATCCATCTTTGCAAACAGGAACATTTGTGGAGTTTGAGTAAATGGTCTGAGATATACAGGGGCACTTATAGGGCTGTTCCAGAGAAAGCAATGGCACCCCACTCCAGTACTCTTGCCTGGAAAATCCCATGGATGGAGGAGCCTGGTAGGCTGCAGTCCATGGGGCCGCTAAGAGTTGGACATGACTGAGCGACTTCACTTTCACTTTCATGCATTGGAGAAGAAAATGGCAACCCACTCCAGTATTCTTGCCTGGAGAATCCTAGGGATGGGGAGCATGGTGGGCTGCCATCTATGGGGTTGCACAGAGTTGGACACAACTGAAGTTACTTAGCAGCAGCATAGGGCTGTTCATGACCACAGGACTGTGAACTCCAAATTCCAGTGAGGAGAACTAACTAAATAAATAAATAAATGGAGGGCTTCCCTGGCAGTCCAGTGGTTATGATTCTGTGCTTCCACTACAGGGAATGTGGGTTCAATCTCTGGTCGAACGACTAAGATCCCACATGTTGCATGGCCACAGGCACCCCAAAAGAAAAAGGCAACTCAAAGAAAACCTGGTTCTGGCTATTTCTACAGTTCAGTCATCAAAACTATAGTCTGAATGACTTTTCTGGGTAAACAAAGGGTTTTACCAATTGCCCATGGAGAGTATCACCAGTATCACTAACCTTACATCCTTCAATCTAAAGATACTTGGAGGGCTTCCCTGGAGGCTCAGTGGTAAAGAATCCAGCTGCCAGTACAGGAGTCATGGGTGCAATCCCTGGTCTGGGAGAATCCCACATCCCACAAAGCAACTAAGCTCATGCACCACAACTATTGAGCCTGTGCTCTAGAACCTGGGAACTAAAACTACTAAGCCCACATGCCACATCTACTAAAACCCTCACACCCTATAGACCATGCTCTGTAACAAGAGAAGACACCACGATGAGAAGCCAATGCACCATAAGTAGAGCACTCTCCACTCAGCACAACTAGAAGTCTCCACTCACTGCCCGAGCAAACGTCTTTTAATTTCATGGCTGCCGTCACTGACCACAGTGATTCTGGAGCCCAGGAAAATAAAGTCTGTCACTTTCCATTGTTTCCCCATCTATCTGCCTCAAAGTGACTGGACCAGATACTATGATCTTCATTTATTGAATGTTGAATTTTAAGCCAGCTTTTTCACTCTCTCACTTTCATCAAGAAGCTCATTAGTTCCTCTTTGCTTTCTGCCCGAGCAGCAACAGAGACCCAGCACAGCCAAAAATAAATAAATAAATAAATAAATTATAAAGACACTTGGGGAAAATCTTATTTTATTTGCTTTACAAGGGCTCCTTTCTGTTTTTCCAACCAGGTTGGTCTCTGATGATGACACCAACTTGTTAGATACTTGCACCTGGATCTCTCTTCACACAGCAAACTCAACATAATCAACATCCAATGCCTCACACAAAACAATCCCTTCCTTCGTCTTTCCCACTCTACTCTCATGATTTCTTTCCCAGGCTCAGGGGCTGAACTGTCTACCTTACTTCCCTGAGTAAAGCACGGTGCCAAGCCCTGAAGACTCTACTCTTGCAGTGTTTCATGACTCAGTTCTTCATTTTAAGGTCCACAGTCAGCACCAAAGTGCCAGGTTGCATCACCTTTTAAAAAACAAGCTAAAACAAACTCTTTCCTTAAAAATAAACAGTGCAAATGAATTTGAAAAGTAAATACTAGCTATCCTCAACACTCTGAAAAAAACATTTTCAAGATGACATTTTAACTTTCTAGTCTACTGTATGTGTTCTTGAAGGCACAAGTTCACATATATAAACAAAATGGGATTAATACGAACATACTGTTACATGTTTTCATTTAGTATTTCATAAGAACATTTATTTTAATAGCTACAAAATGTTACAATATACGTGATCATTTAACAAACCCTCTACTGCTGGATATTTAGGCAATCTCCAATAATTTACTATTATAGATAACTCTGTTAAATATCCTTGAAGCTAAATCTTGTTTTTGCAAACAACCTTAATCATTTCCTTCAGATAAACTCTCAGATGTGGAACTTCTGAGAATCAAATATGAACATTTTCAGAGGACGCTGTTAAGCTATTAACCTACCCTCCAGAAATACGATATCATTTTCTACTCCCTGCACATTCACAAACCTGAGGGTTCAGAGCTTTGTTTTAATTGACATATGTTTGATCCCAAAAAGTGGAATCACTTTCCCAAGACATTTTGCTGGAGGCACAACAGCTCCAGGCTCCCTGCCTCCCGCATCTGCCCACTTTGGTCCTCATGCTCTCACTTCTCAGATTAAATTCCCAACAGTCGGCTCTGTGCCCATCACTCCACCCCAGGATGTCTCTTCTACACAACCATCCACACTGACCCACATGTCCACAAGTCAGCTTCCTTGGGGTCACTCAGTACTTTTCAGGTTTGAGCATGAAAATGTCTGCTGCACACCTGGTAGCTGATTTTCCAGAATGCTCTGCAGGTGCCTAGTTCTTCACTCACTGGATCAGGGCATCATGCTTTTGCTTATGTTGACCCCAACTCCTAAAGAACTTTCACATGCATTTCTACTGAATGCATTTTCACCTGCTGGAACCCTAACCACACATCACTAAGTCTCTCTCACATGCCTGAATCCTTGGAAATGCTCTCCTTGTCCCCTCATGAGGGCTTGTCCCAATCCTAACAGATGTTATGTCATTAAAAAAAAAAAAGATATTATTTTTGTAAAAACCTCTATAAAAATTATGACCTCTTTCTAGGTTACAAAGCTAATATAGTCATTTTCTTGTTTCTTCAGATGAACCGTACATGTTGACAGCAGAATCTGTATTGGATTTGACTGTCTTTATGTGTATTACCTGTGGTGTCCTGAGAAAAAGAAGCTTCCATGGAGAACTTAGATTTTAACTCAGGCCAGACAAATTTATGGAAAATCTATTACCATATTATTTAGTTATATGATAAACCATACAGAGAAAGACACAACAGATGGACCTTACAGCTATAGATACAACTTCAAATGGCCAACACCTCTTTTCTCATGGGACAGACAACTTTTGCAATATAAGTGGTTATGGTCATTTTACACCTAATGAAAATGATGGCCATCTTTATCCAAGCAATTACTCTGATCCCCATGCTGGGTGCTTTACATGTCTTGTCTCGTTAAGTCGTACAACAACCCTACAGGCTACATCCTATCACTTCCATTTTGCAAAAGAAAAGACTGAGGTTTAGTTAGATGAATTAGTCTGCCTGAAATATCAGAGCCCATAAGTCACAGGATGGGACTCAAATCCACATCCTCCGGCTCTTTTCTCCATCTGCTGATGGCCTCCTTATCACCTGGATGGCCTGGCACCTTATCATGTCCCTCTGTGTAGCTAGAACAGAGAAATTGGGAAGGAGTGTAGCTGCAATTAAATGTACAGGCCTAACATAGAGATCCTATGACCAGAAAATTAAAGCATGAAGTGAATACAGGCATGTACTTGGTGAGTGGGAACAAAGAGTGTGCCTGAGGTCAGGTGTGCCGGCTGTCAGCAGGAAGAACCGACACCCGCAGCTGGGCTGACAGAGAAACCTGCAGCTGAGTGGGGCACATGGTGCCTGGGGAGCAGACCAGACAGACCTCGTGCCCTGCTTGGGGCAGCAAGACTCATTTTTTATCCCATCAGGTGGTGAAAGAACTGTGTACACTGCTACACTCGGCTCTTTCTGACTCCAGGTCCAAGCAGGGCTGAGCCTGTGGGAAATCCCTCCAGTCCCCGCAGTAGGTTGGTGGGGAGGTTGGGAGCAGGATGAAAACTGCCTGTGATGATGACAGACTCCACTGAAAAGATGCAAATAAATGCAGTAGAATCACACAGAATTTGATTATATTGTAAAGGCCCGACTTATAGAATATAAAAGTAAGTAAATTTTTCTAGAGCCTCCTTCTCAGTCACAATAGGGGTCTGGGTGATTCATGAGCTCAGTCTCAAACTGTCTAAGAATATTCCTTGGAAATCACAAGCTACCAGTCATCAAAAACTGTCTTTGGGAGAAAAAGTAATTTACTAGAAGGTCCTGTTTAAATGCAATGCTGAGAAAGTGAGCTGAATGGGCCTGAGACTCTGCATTTCTAAGAAGCTCCAGGAGATGCAGGTGCTACTGACCCTGGCACCAGTCTAAATCACAAGGAATTAGGAAGCTGGCAGGGGAAGGGGGATAAGCTGAGAATGAAGGAAGGGGTTTCTAGGAAAATATTATGTTAAAAAGGATAAAAAGTAGGAAACTAATATTTTTGTACATTATACCAAGGTCTAGTAAGCATCTGTAAAAATGTATTATCCAAGTAATAGCTGTGAGCAAAAACAAACAAAATTAATCCACCTCAAGAACTGAAAAATGCTTTAATATGGCCCAGGACTCTCTAAAATCATCAAATCAACCACAAAATCATCTAAATAAAAATGTAGCCCATGTTCAGAAAGCCAGGAAGCCTAAGGTGCTATTTACCTCAGTTTTTTTTTTTTTTGTTTTGTTTTGTTTGTTTAATTTTTGGCTGAGCTGGGTCATGATTGCTGTGTTCAGTTCAGTTCAGTTCAGTCGCTCAGTCCTGTCTGACTCTTTGCGACCCCATGAATCGCAGCACACCAGGCCTCCCTGTCCATCACCAACTCCCGGAGTTCACTCAGACTCATGTCCATTGAGTCAGTGATGCCATCCAGCCATCTCATCCTCTGTTGTCCCCTTCTCCTCCTGCCCCCAATCCCTCCTAGCATCAGAGTCTTTTCCAATGAGTCAACTCTTCGCATGAGGTGGCCAAAGTACTGGAGTTTCAGCTTTAGCATCATTCCTTCCAAAGAAATCCCAGGGCTGATCTCCTTCAGAATGGACTGGTTGGATCTCCTTTCAGTCCAAGGGACTCTCAAGAGTCTTCTCCAACACCACAGTTCAAAAGCATCAATTCTTCAGCGCTCAGCCTTCTTCACAGTCCAACTCTCACATCCATACATGACCACAGGAAAAACCATAGGCTTGACTAGATGGACCTTTGTTGGCAAAGTAATGTCTCTGGTTTTCAATATGCTATCTACGTTGGACATAACTTTCCTTTCAAGGAGTAAGCGTCTTTTAATTTCATGGCTGCAGTCACCATTGCAGTGATTTTGGAGCCCCAAAAAATAAAGTCTGACACTGTTTCCACTATTTCCCCATCTATTTCCCGGATGCCACAATCTTTGTTTTCTGAATGTTGAGCTTTAAGCCAACTTTTTCACTCTGTACTTTTACTTTCATCAAGAGGCTTTTTAGTTCCTCTTCACTTTCTGCCATAAGGGTGGTGTCATCTGCATATCTGAGATTATTGATATTTCTCCCAGCAATCTTGATTCCAGCTTGTGCTTCCTCCAGCCCAGCATTTCTCATGATGTACTCTGCGTATAGGTTAAATAAGCAGGGTGACAATATACAGCCTTGACGAACTCCTTTTCCTATTTGGAACCAGTCTGTGGTTCCATGTCCAGTTCTAACTGTTGCTTCCTGACCTGAATACAGATTTCTCAAGAGGAAGGTCAGGTGGTCTGGTATTCCTATCTATTTCAGAATTTTCCACAGTTTATTGTGATCCAGGCTGTTTCTAGTTGTGATGAGTGCGGGCTGCGCCTTGTTGCAGTGCATGGGCTTCTCACTGAGGTGGCTCCTTTTGTTACTGAGCACAGGCTTGAGTAGTTGTGGCATGCAGGCTCAGTAGTTGTGCCACATGGACTTACTTGCTCTTCGGCATGTGGAATCTTCTCAGACTAGGGATTGAACTAGTGTCCCCTGCACTGGCAGGTGAATTCTTCTCCACTGCAAAACGAGGGAAGTCTTGGTTCCTTATTTTCACTTGCTATTTCTTCTATGGATTAAAATCCTGCATAGTACCTACTACACTTTCCTATTGGCTGTAACTTCCAGGAATCGTGACAGCAGAAGAAATGAGGGAAAGAGAATAAACCCCCCTTCTGCTAGGCTGGTTCACTCACATGTCCCCTCCCCACCCACAGCAGCCTTTCTCAATCAAATCCAACACCAAACATGTCTCCTGGAGTGATGGGGGTGGGGACCGTAAGCAGAAGAGTAATAGGTAGGATGTACACAGGTGGAGTGAAATGGCTTCATAAACATGCTGCCCGGGTTTCATCTCCCCACACAGAAATAAAGCTAATGGTGATACTGTGTCAAGTTGCTACAGTCATTAATTCAGTCTCCAAATTTAATTTGCCCTCAAACATTTTAGAATATCAATAATCCTATGATTTGCAGGTTTTAAGAAGGAAGAAAAAAGAATCTGTTATGTTCCTAAGTTGTGCTACAGAGTTTCTTAGATAATTCATATTCTATGCCTTTGAAGAAAATTTAAGACAAGTGCAAGTTAACAGAATTACATTTACAATGGAAAATCTGACAGACACATTGTCTGACAGTAAACTAACATTGTCTTGAGTGCTCTAGGGGACAGGATTATATCAAGAGCTGTGGTTAATGTTTTCCTGACACACCAGTTCACCTTATTCCTGACCTACACTGGAACTGAAAATAATTAGGATCAGCTTTTACCCTAACTGAAGCTGCTCTCTGGGTAGCATCTGGGGATTAAGTTGAATATTTATTTTCTTCATTTTTATGTTACAAGGGTATCATTCACTAAATTACAACTACCGTCCACTAGATGGGTCTGTGATGCTGAGAGTTTTAAACAGCAGTTCTTTCTGTTATTCAGAGTTGTCTTGTGTATGTGTGTGTGTGTGTTGGTTACTGGCTGCTCACACCTGTCTGCTACTCACCCTCGAAACCAGCAGTCCCTAAGCACCCTCTATGTGCCCTGCAGAATGCCACTTTCTGGGGAACAAAGATGAAAACAAGATGCTCTCTGATTTTAAAAAACCTCAGGGTACTTACTGTGAAATACAGAGTCCAAATTATAAAGCATGCTATAGGTGCTAGCTTTTATTTTCATTATAGTAAAATTCACCTAACATAAAATTTAACTATATAACCATTTTTTAGTGGAAAGTTTGGTGTTTAGTATATTCACATTGTTGTGCAGCCAAGCTCAAGAAATTTTTTGCCTGCTAAAACTGAAATTCTATACCCATTAAACAAACAACTTCCCATTTTCCATCCACCAGTCCCTGGAGACCACCATCCTACTTCCTGTCTCCTTGAATTTGACTACTCTAGGAATCTCACATAAGTGGAATCAGAGTATTCATCCCCTTTGTGTCGGGCTTATATTATTTGGCAAGATATCATGAAGGTTTATACATAGGTCAGAATTTTCTTCCTTTTTAAAACTGAATATTTCATTGTAAGGATTTACTTCCTTCCAACTTTTGGCTACTGTGAAAAGAGTGTAACATAATTTCTATCCTAAAAGAAAAGATAAGACACTAACGAAGAATTGAGGGTCTCAAAGATGTGTTAGATCAACTCAGAAAATGAGGAGATGTTCACCAGCCAGATGATGGAGGGAATGGGTCTCTGAGGTGGAGGCGCAGCATGCATGCTGAAAACCAGGAGGGCATGGTGCTTTGGGAGAACTACACACGACCTGATTGCAGGGATGTGCATAAGTCAGGAGACATATTGGCTTCAGAGGAAGATGGGGAAGAGCTTCCTACCACCTTGTCTGTTCTGGTTTAGTCTCTGCAAGACATTGTCCTGGGCCCAGCTGATAGCCTCAAGCTTAATGTGAAAGGAACATCACCAGCAGACACTGACAATGGCAGGTCTGGGTCACAGCCTCTCTGCCATCTCCCATGTGGATCTTCCCTGCTCCCTTCAAGGTGCTTTTGACTTTGAGCAAGTCTCCAGGCCTGCCTCCATCTGAGGCTCTGGTTCCTCACCCCTGACTGGATCATGATTCAGGCTCTTCTCTTCCTGACAGCCCCTACTGGACTACGCTTAGGGCTGTGGTCTGGTTCCGGCAGCAACTCACCCAGGCCAGTAAGGATCAGTTATGTGCTAAAGAAAGAAGCAGTCTGTGGGTGGGAGGGCAGGGGCATGGCAGCTCAGTGTGGGTGAGTAGAGGACAAGTCCACGGCAAAAACCCAGGGACAGAGGAGCAGGCTACAACCAGAGGGCACCGTGGGACGAAAAGAAACACAAAGAAGAAAAGATGGGGGACATTGCTGATGGCCCACTGGCTAAGAACCTGTGTCCCAAAGCAGGGGGCCTGGGTTCCATTCCTGATCAGGGAACTATTAACAGATCCTACACGCTGCAACTAAGAGTGTGCATGCCACAGTGAAGATTAAAGATCCTGTGTGCCACAACTAAGACCAGCACAGCCAAATAAATACATAAAATAAAATAAAAAATAAAAGATGGAAAGGAATGAAATATTGGAGAGTTAGGAAAAAGGAGCCAGGGCAGACTACACAGTCTTTTTTATGAATAATTAGGTATCACATATAGTATCCTGGGTCAGGTTAAGATCAAGCCCTGGAGCCCAGGACCCATCAACCACCAGGAAGGAGCTGGTGACCCAGGGAAAAAAAATGCTGGTATCCCCATTCCATGGTCAGTTTCCCAGAAAGATTCAGGGACAGTGTCACTGATCTAATCTGCATCCCTTAGGAACAAAGAGTCCCCTGTACACAGACAAGGAAGCCAAGACCAGAAGCGGTGCTAAAACTTTAGCTGGATTTTAAAGAGGCAAATGGCTTAAACTAACCTTTTCTCTTAGGCCAACGGACATTCCCACGTTCTTCAATACCAGAGGCCCATCCAAGCTGTACCTGAAGTTCACATTAGAAAAGTAAATCGCTCCACTCTGGGGCCAGGATGGAGGTGGATGATATTCATATTCCCAGGGTGCTTCTTTCTCAAGGTCTGTATATTCAATCCCCCTTTCTACTGAAATCATCTGAAACACATATGGCATCACATGAGTTAGTGTCAGAGGGTCTTATTTATGGGTGATCAGAGACTTTAAGTAAAACCTTCTGCTTTCCTATGGTTTAGAACATCCCGGGCTCAGAATCCATAAAGGACAGAAGTAGGAGTCTGATGAAGCCTTGGATGATTTGCAAACTTGTTCATCATCCTCAACACTTTTACTTATGCCTATTCCCTTCAACTTTATATTAAAACTAAAAGCACTACAGAAATGAATGGTAAAATTTTATTGATCCACCTTTCACATCCGAAGAAAAAACAAGAGAATTTTTTCAAAGAAAATAATACTTATGGACACCAATCAGTATGTGTGGCTACAGAAGGGTCACATGTTACAGATGAGCAGAATTGGACAGCCATCAAGACTCATTTTAATAATTAGTCACTGTCTACTCTGTTAGAAGGCTGACTTTGCTTTTCTCCCTTTAGGAAAAATTCAAAATGTATAATTTACATACTAAGGCCTCCTAAACAACCATAACCCCACACCTTTGAGAGCACACTCTGAGAGGGAGCCTATCCTACCAGGAAGAAGGGCTGCCAGCAAATTCAGGTGTTCAACACATACAAGAATAAATGCTAAAATGAAGGGAGGGGTGCAGGAACATATTAATTAAATAAACCTCAAAATACTGGATTCTTTTCTTTTACCAAAAATGAGGAATTACCCATTAAGAAACAAAGGTAAACAAGCTGCTAAGTTAATAAACAATTAGCCTATATTCTCTCCAGAATTTCAGGACCTTTCTCCTTTGAGACATTCACTATATTTGAAGTCAGTCTGTGATGAATATAAAACTTTCTGACATGGTATACATAAGTCTAAGAAAGATGTATATATTTAATTTTACATTAACATTAAGCAGATGGAGGAGAATACAAAAAAAAAAAACTTTGTTAACTATGATGCAAAAATAATAGTTTTACTATTTTACATAAGAATTGCTTTTATGCCATTTAACAGCAAGGAGACTTGAAAAGGCTAAGAACAGAAAGATAAACATCACCATGTTCTCAACTTCGGCACTTTGCCTGACGCACCACGGGAACATCCCCGTGAGTGTGAGCGTTAGAGACAGGACCAGGCCAACCTGCCCGAGAGCCAAAGCTAAATGAGGAAGAAGAGAAATACGGTCAGTCTACTTCTTAACCCCTCACACAGCTCCTTCTGTCTCTTTACAATGAAGACTTTTTTATTTTTATGATTTTTATTGCAGAGTGACTGAACTGAACTGAATAGTTGATTTACAAAGTTGTATTAGTTTCAGGTGTACAGTAAAGTGAAATAGCCATATATATACATATAATCTATTCTTTTTAAAGTTATTTTCCATATATATCATTACAGAGTATTAATTAGAGTTCCCTGTGTTATACTGTAGGTCCTTTTCCGTTATCTATTGTATATAATAGTGAGAGGACTCCTTTATAATATTTGATTCATTTACATGTAATGATAGTATTACTTATAATATTACTTCTGTTGATTGAGACCATAAAACAGTTAAAAAAATAAATAAGAAAAACCCACATGAGGGACTTCCTGCGTGATCCAATAGCTGAGATTCCACACTACCAATGCAGGGGGCCTGGGTTCGATCCCTGGTCAGGAAACTAGACTGCACTTTCCACAACTAAGACTTCACACACTGCAACTAAAGTCCTGCCTGTCTCACCTGAGACTGAAGATCCCCCGTGCCCCAACTAAGACCCAGGACAGCCAAACGAATAAATAATGTTTTTATTTTTATTTATTTTTTTTAATTTTATTTTATTTTTAAACTTTACATAATTGTATTAGTTTTGCCAAATATCAAATTAGAAAGAATTAACAAAGTTGTTGTTGCTCATTAAGTCATGTCTGACTCTTTGCGACACTATGGATTACAGCACACCAAGCTTCCCTGTCCTTCATTATCTTCCAGAGTTTGTTCAAACTCATGTCCTTCGAGTTGGTGATGCTATATAACCATCTCATCCTCTGCTGCCCTCTTCTCCTTTTACCTTAAATCTTTCTCAGCATCAGGGTCTTTTCCATTGAGTCAGCATTTTGCATCAGGTGGCCAAAATATCGGAGCTTCAGCTTCAGCATCAGTCCTTCCAATGAATATTCAGGGTTGATTTCCTTTAGGATTGACTGCTTTGATCTCCTTACAGTCCAAAGGACTCTGAAGAGTCTCCTCTAGCATCACAATTCAAAAGCATAAATTCTTCAGCCCTCAGCCTTCTTAAGGGCTTCCCTTGTGGCTCAGCTGGTAAAGAATCTGCCTGCGGGAGACCTGGGTTTGATCCCTGTGTTGGGAAGATCTCCTGGAGAAGAGAATGACTGCCTACTCCAGTATTGTGGTCTGGAGAATTCCATGGACTGTATAGTTCACGGGGTTGCCAAAAGTCAGACATGACTGAGCCACTTTCACTTCACAGCCTTAATGGCCCAACTCTTACAGTCTTACATGACCACTGGAGAAATCATAGCTTTGACTATATGGACTTCTGTTGGCAACATGATTTATCTGCTTTTTAATATGCTGTCTAGGTTTGTCATAGCTTTCCTTCCAAGAAGCAAACATCTTTTGATTTCATAGCTGCAGTCACTGTTCAAAGTGATTTTGGAAACCAAGAAAATAAAATCTGTCACTGCTTCCACTTTTTCCCATATATATGCCATGAAGTGATGGAACAGGAGGCCATGATCATTGTATTTGAATGTTGAATTTCAAGCCAGCTTTTTCACTCTCCTCTTTCATTCTCATCAAGAGATTCTTTAGTTCCTCTTCACTTTCTGCCATTGAAGTGATATCATCTACATATCTGAGGTTGTTGATATTTCTCCTGGCAATCTTGATTCTAGCTTGTAAGTCATCCAGCCTGGCATTTTGCATGATGTACTCTGCATATACATTAAATAAACAGTGACAATATACAGCCTTTTTGTACTCCTTTCCCAATATTGAACCAGTCTACTGTTCCATGTTCAGGTCTAACTGCTTCTTCTTGACCTGCATACAGGTTTCTCAGGAGACAGGTAAGATGGTCTGGTATTCCTGTCTCTTGCAGAATTTTCCACAGATTTTTGTGATCCATGCAGTCAACGCCTTTCACATAGTCAATGAAGCAGATGCCCTTCTGGAATTCCCTTGCTTTCTCTATGATCGTGTGAATGTTGGCAATTTGATCTCCATTTCCTCTGCCTTTTCTAAACCTAGCTTGTACATCTGGAAGTTCCCAGTTCCCATACTGTTGAAGGATTTTGAACACAACCTTACTAGCATGCAAAATGAGTGCAATTGTATGGTAGTTTGAACATTCCTTGGCATGGCCCTTCCATGGCATTGTAATGAAAACTGACCTTTTCCAGTCCTATGGCCACTGCTGAGTTTTCCAAATTTGCTGGCATATTGAGTGCAGCACTTCAACAGCATCTCCTTTTAGGATTTTAAATAGCTCAACTGGAATTCCATTACCTTCACTAGCTTTGTTCATAGTAATGCTTTGAAGTTAAGATCCATTTGACTTCACACTCCAGGATGTCTGACTCTAGGTGAATGACCACACCATCATGGTTATCCAGGTCATTAAGTTCGTTTTTGTACAGTTCTTCTGTGTATTCTTGTCACCTCTTCCTAATCTCTTCTGCTTATCAATTCTGTCCTATATCATATTAATCCCACCTGGATTAAGATACACTTGACAGTATTACACAGGTGAAGATCATGTCATTATTCATATTTTTGTCCCTATGGCTTCAATTATCATTATGTAATTTCACTTTCTATATCCAATGCAGCTGCAGTTGAAACCACAAAAACAAGGCAATGGGTTCTCAGAGGTAGTGTTTTTAAATCTAAAATATGACTCTCACAGCTCCATTATTAATGACTATGATTCAGTGTTATTACTATGGACTAGTTAAGGACACTGAATTCATGCCACATTCCAACAGCTGCTCACCTGGTACCCACACAGCAGTGAGGATACTGTTTTTGCAACAGAGAATCTTTCTCACCCCTATACACCAGAACCCTACAACCAAGAGATTCAAGTAGACTTAAAGCTAAAACCTAAAACCTAAGCTGTACAAAAAGCTTAATAGTAAACTTGATTCTCTCCTCCTAACTACAGGACACTACCTGGAATGTCCAGAAGATCAGTTTGCTACAGTTATATAGACCTTCAAACCATTCAAGAAAAATAAAAAGATTAAAGATCTCAACAAAGACCTACTGCAAATAAATAAACTACTCAAAGCAATCTATAGGTTTAGCGAAATTCCTATTAAATTACCAATGGCATTTTTCACAGAATTAGAACAAAATATTTTACATTTTGTATGGAAACACAAAATACCATGAATAGCCAATGCAGTTTTGAAACAAACAAAGAAGAAAAATGAAGCTGGGAGGAATCAGGCTCCCTGTCTTTAAACTATACTACACAGCTACAGTAATCGAAACAGTATGCTATGGCACCAAAACCAGAAATATAGATCAATGGAACCAGATAGAAAGTCCAGAGATAAACCTATTCACCTATGGTCACCTATGGCAAAGGAAGCAAGAATATACAATGGAGAAAAGACAGTCTCTTCAATAAGTGTTGCTAGGAAAACTGGACAGCTACTTGTAAAAGAATAAAATCAGAACACTCCCTAACCCCATACTCAAAAATAAATTCAAAATAGATTGCACACATAAATATAAGAACAGACACTACAAAACTCTTATATGAAAACATAGAACTCTCTCTGACATAACTACAATAAGCTGTTTATTGACCCACCACTAGGGCAATGAAAATAAAATAAAACATAAACATCTGGGACCTAATAAAGCTTAAAAGCTTTTGCATGGCAAAGAAAACCATAAAAATACCAAAAAAGACAGCCTGCAGAATGAGGGGAAATATTTGCAAACGAAGTGACTGACAAGGGATTAAACTCCAAAAGAATACAGTTCATGCAGTTCAATATCAAAAATAAATAAATAAATAAACAACCCAATCAAAAAAATGGGCAGAAGATTAAGACAGACAGTCTCCAAAGAAGACATACAGATGGCCAAAAAGCACATGAATGATGATCAAAACTCTAATTATTATAGAAATGCATATCAAAACTACAGTGAGGTTTCACCTCACACCAGTCAGTATGACCATCATCAAAAAGTCTACAAACAATAAATACTGGATAGGATGTGGAGAAAAGGGCACCCTCCAACACTGTTGGTGGGAAGGTAAACTGGTACAGACACCATGGAGAACAATGTGGAAGTTCCTTTAGAAACCTAAAAATAGAGCTACCATATGATCCAGCAATCCCAGTCCTGGGTATATATCCAGAGAAAACCATAATTCCAAAAGATTCACACACCCTAATGTTCACTGCAGCACTATGTACAGTAGCCAGGACATGGAAGAAACCTCAATGTCCATCAACAAGCAATGGATATGGAAGAAGTGATACCATACATACAATGGAATATTACCCAGCTATAAAAAGGGCAAAATAATGCCATTTACAGCAACATGGCTGGACCTAGAGATTTTAGTACTGAGTGAAGTAAGTCAGACAGAGAAAGATAGAGTATGATGTCACTTATATATGGAATCTAAAAAACGGCTTCAAATGAACTTATCTACAAAACAGAATTAGAGTTACAGGTGTAGAAAATAAACTTATGGTTACCATGAGAAGGGAGGGGTGGGATAAATTAGAAGACTGGGATTGACACATGTATACTACTATATGTAAAAGATTAAAATAGATGACTAATAATAAACTACTGTAAAGTACAGGGAACTCTTAAATGACATATATGGGAAAAGAATATAAAAAAGAGTGGCTATATTTTATGTACAGCAGATTCACTTTGCTTTACATCTGAAACCAAGACAACAATGTAAATCAACCATACCCCAATAAAACTTAAAAATGAAAGAATGGACCAAACGAGCCAAAGCAGGGGCCCAAGGCACCACAGGTCTGCTGGAGCAGGCATGTTCATACCTGGTCTTTGCTCCTCAAGATTCCGAAAGCCAAAGACAGATATTCTTTTCTAAAGGACAATGTATGTGAAGTATCTATTAAAATGCAAATTACTAAAAAAATGATACATGTACCCCAATGTTCATGGCGTACAGAAAAAGAATCTTTAAAACAGTGGAGATATAAAAAAAAAAAAGTGGAGATATGTGTAATAGATTCACTTGGCTATACACCTGAAGCTAACACATTGTAAATCAACCATATGCCAATCAATTTTTTTTTTAAAGAGATCTCAACAAGGACCTACTACAAATAAATAAATAAATAGGAAAAAAGTTAAAAGTTCTCATCAAGATACAAATGACTTCACATGGACCAAACTGAGGAGTCATATGCAGCAAACACTTTAATAAAATCCATTAGAACCAAAGAGTATATATTAGACATGATGACAAGAATTTTAAAACTACAAACAGAGCTGTAAACTGTAAACAAACCACAAATGTCCACATCTCTACTTACTTTCTACCAGAATCAGGGCCCCAAAGGCAACAACAATGACAAAGATGGCAGAGATGACATCCAGATACACAGCGAGCCATCGGGACGTCGTCAAAAGCAGGAACCAAGCCTCTGGATTTGTGAATCGTTAAGCATAATACATAAACAGAAAAACCATGTTAGCTGCTTCTCATAAGGGAGAGCATTTTCTCAGGTGCGCTACAGAAGATTTTACACAAGGTAGAAAAGCAAAGTTACACACCCAAGAATCCTGGAAATTCCAGAAAACTAGGCTCCAACACAAAACAACACACGGGTCACAGAGGATCAGTCCAGGAAGCAAGGATTGAGAACTTGAACCCACAGGTTATCAACAGAAATACGATCATAAGAGAGGAGGCAGTAAATCGTCTCATTGGTGTGTTCCCTGCAGTGCTGGGTCTCAGCATGAAGATCATCCTCTCACAGGGCCGACTGCTCCCAGCTCTCTGACAGCTGAGAGCACAGCTCACACTGTTTCCAGCACCTTCTGCCCTCACTACAGGGCACTGCGGTGTTTATTCTTAAGGGCCAGGGTCTACATGACCATCAGCTAACAGGATCTGCATGTGACTTTCAAAATGCCATTTTATATTCAAAATAAAGTAACGATTGGAAGTTTGACCAGGATTTCATAGACTTAGAGGAAATTCTGAATTTTCTATGTAGGAAAAACAACTTTACCGATACAAAGTATGATCAAGTGGGTTGCAAATCAGGAAATTATTTTTGTCAATCATGTCTGCTACCCTCCACACTCTGAGAAGAGTTGGCAAACCACTCTGGGGGCCAAGAACAGGGACCACCTGGTTCTGAATAGAAGGTTTTATTGGAACACAGCCATTGGCCGATGTATTGCGCTGGTCTGGATGGCACTCCACGGTATTATATTTGCCTGTCTTTCTGCTACAATAGCAAAGGTGAGTGTTGCAACAAAGACAGCACACAAAGCCTACAATATTTCCTATCTGGATCTTTGCAAAAAAGAAAAGTTTGCTGACTCCTGACCTAAAGAGACAGAAATCCACATGGCACCATGATGGAAGGACCATGCAAGCCAGTCAGAGGAGAAAAGCAGGGCTGTGAGGGGGGAAGGGGGAGCACAGAGGAGATGCTGAGAGGAAGGGGTGGGGGAGGCAGGTGGGCAGCATGGAGAGAGATGCTGGCCAGAAAGACTACCTGAGAGGGAGGTCAGGCCTCAGAAGACAGCACACCCCATCTTGAAATTATTTCCAGAAATTTACAGACCTGAGTGCAAATCCTGGTATGCATCAAACAGCTCCTGAAACTTCTCTTCAGCTTTGTATGCCCGGATAGTCCAGAGTCCCCTGACAGAAGATGCTAAGTGGGAAAACACCGGGCTCCGAGCTGGGAAAGCAGAGACAGACACACGACAGAGAAAGTCAGGGAGGCTGGATGCGAGGAAACCAACTGCCTCCCGGCCTCTGTGGTCACATGTCCTGCTAAAGGGAATCCTCCATGTGACCCTAAACTCCTGCTCACACCAAGCTTCACTTTAATGACCTGGGAATGAGAGATTCTCTTTGAAACAATCTTTGAAAGATCAAATTCAAAGACCAAATTCAAATCACAGCTAGATTTAGATAAAGAAATTCTTGTTCTTTCACCAAGATCCTCTCAAACATGACTCCCTCCAAATTCTTCTGGCATTTCACAAGGTGGAAATTGCTCACAATTTTTAAAAAAAATATACTGAAGAATATTTGATTTACAATAATGTGTTAGTTTCAAGTATATAGTATAGTCATTCAGTTATTAGTTATTTTTTCCTGATTATGTTCCATTACAGGTTATTATAAGATACTGAATAAAATTCCCTGTGCTTTACAGTAAATCTTTGTTGCTTATTTATTTGACATATCAATAGTAGTGTGTCTGTTAACCCCATACTTCTAATTTGTTCTTCCTTCCCTCCCAATCCCCTCTGGTAACCGTAAATTTGTTTGTTTTCTATGTCTCTATTTATATTTTGTATACAGATTCATTTGTATTACTTTTAGATTCTATTTATAAGTGATATCATATTTGTCTTTCTCTGACTTACTTTCAGTTCAGTTCAGTTCAGTTGCTCAGTGGTGTCCGACTCTCTGCGACCCCATGAATCACAGCACACCAGGCCTCCCTGTCCAACACCAACACTCAGAATTCACTCAGACTCATGTCCATCGAGTTGGTGATGCCATCCAGCCATCTCATCCTCGGTCGTCCCCTTCTCCTCCTGCCCCCAATCCCTCCCAGCATCAGGGTCTTTTCCAATGAGTCAACTCTTCACATGAGGTGGCCAAAGTATTGGAGTTTCAGCTTCAGCATCAGTCCTTCCAATGAACACCCAGGACTGACTTTACTAAGAATAATATTCTCTAAATCCATCAATGTTGCTGCAAATGGCAACATTTAATTCTTTTCCATGGGTGAGTAATCATTGTTCACTAATTTTTGAATCAGTAGTATTCTAAAATTTAATTCTCATTAGCATCCACACCACCCTGAATTTTGATGAGCTATCTGTGTGCTGTTTCCACCCTAGATTAGTAACCTAAGGGCTGGGATTGAGTCAGTATATCCCTCACAGTGGACCAGAGCCAGACATAGGAGAGGGGCGAGATGAGAAAGGAGAGCGGACAGTCTGCCGTCTCCCCCATCCTGGGCCTGTCCCTGCACCTGCACCAGGAGTCTGTGTGGGTCACAGAGCATCTGGTTCTGCACCGCCCTTGTGCCCACAGGACTCATACAACCAAGGATTCTTTGAACAGTCTTGACTTCCACTCTGGAAGCCTGATGGATGTTTTCATAACTGCTCTGCTGGATCTCTGAACCCTGACATCATCTAACACTTCCCCTTTGTACACTGTTTAGGCAAAGAGCTGAAAGTGATTCATGGAGCTTTTGATCATCCAGTTGTGTGCCTATGTTCTCATTCCAGCATCCACACTGCTCTCTCTTCACTCTACTGACTAACTTCTTAGCTTCCTATAAATTTGCACTTATAAGAGCAACATAAATTCAGATTGAGCTCATGCTCCAAATAATAAAGGCGAGGGACTCTGTTCAGGCCTTTTCTTCAGCCCAGCACGTGTCCCAAGCACCCCCAGAACTCATCAGTCTGGACACCAGGTGCTCACAGGGATGACAAGGTGAATTCCTGGGGCCCATCACCCTGTCAGGAGGATGCCAAGAGTCCAGCTCCAGAGAGCACAGAAAACTCACTAAAGCCAGGCTCTCACTTTCTGAGCAAATGAGGTGACATCAACACTATTCATCATAGACAAGGCTTCTGAGCAGAGCACAGATGTGGCTGTTTACCCAGGGAGAGTCCTGGAGTGAACTCTCCAGCGTGGCCTCCCTCACCTGCTTCTCTGTAAGGAGATCAAAGCTGCAAGTGATTCTCTCTAGTGGGGATGAGGGTGGGGTCGACTTTAGAAACTAGGTGTCATCTAAGCCTTGAACACCAGGGAACCAAAACCCCATCACCGACCTCACTTCATGCCCAAGAGTTACAGTCTGGGGGAATCTGGACCCATGAAAACCCATCCTGTTTTTTTCAAATTCCAGTTAGGGCTTAGTGGGATGACAGGTGGAGAAGGTAATGGCAACCCACTTCAGTACTCTTGCCTGGAAAATCCCATGGATGGTGGAGCCTGGTAGGCTGCAGTCCATGGGGTCGCTAGGAGTTGGACACGACTAAGAAACTTCATTTTCACTTTTCACTTTCATGCATTGGAGAAGGAAATGGCAACCCACTCCAGTATTCTTGCCTGGAGAATCCCAGGGATGAGGGAGCATGGTGGGCTGCCGTCTATGCAGTCGCACAGAGTTGGACACGACTGAAGTGACTTAGCAGTAGCAGCAGCAGGATGCCAGGATGAGTGAACTGGAGGGTCTTCAAAGAAATTAGCTAGTACAGGGGGAGAGGGAATGTCAAGGCTCTGGTGTTGCCCAAAGTATCACTTTTCCCACAAGCACTGAGCTCGCTATCCTGAAACAACTATGTCACAGTCATGGTGTCAGTCCTCAGTCACAGACACGTGTAACCCTACAGTTCACATGACTGACACCTGTGTTTCTCTAAACCCTGAGGACACTTGGGGACACACCCCACCAGGACTGCAGATCTTCCTGGGCAGGAGGACCTTGGGCTGACAGCACTGCTGCAGGTTGTATTTCAAGCCATGTGAGACCTCTAGTTGTGAGTAAGTTCTCAATTCCCTCATGTTCAAGGTTCCAGTGCCTTTGGTCATGGCCAGCAAGTACTTTACAAGCATTGATTCAAGAAATCCTCATGAGAACCCCAGAGACTGTGGGAGTAAGAGCAATCAGTGGCCAAGATTAACTATATTAACCCACCTAAGTGATAGATCTGGGTGTGAGAGCCAACTTTCTGATTCCCAAGGTTGTGCTTTTAATCACAACAGCAGTGTCTCAGAGGGAGAATAATCAGAGTTAAGGATGCCTGTGTGCGACAATGTGTAATTTTTCTCCAAACTGTTACTTATGTTCAGAAAATCTTATTTATGTTCAGAAATCAAATCTTACTCAGCTAACATCCAACTGCCTTCACCATTACTGCACATCTTATTAAGCACCCGAGGTTGAACAAAGTTCCTGGTAATCTAGTATAAGAACTCTTTAAAACAGCAGACTCGATGATGACCTATGGTCCTAATACATCTGACACACGTGCTAACCCTCCCCTGGCAATGCTCGTAGCAGACATTGCTAGTTGATCCCAGCACTTTTTCAGACAGAATTTGGATAGGGCTTCATCATTCAGGCACTGCCAAATCAAAAAGCTGGTTAAAGAAAGGCAATCACATGGTACCCTGGTTTATGTACTTATCCATGATTGACCACTGTTATGCTCACTCTTGCAAAAATGTGCCCCTTAAAACCCTATTATAATTAGCTGCCAGTATGTCATTAAGATGAAAATGTCAACCTAAGATTCCAGAAGAACTGATGCTTTTGAACTGTGGTGTTGGAGAGGACTCTTGACAGTCCCTTGGTGTGCAAGGAGATGCAATCAGTCCATCCTAAAGGAAATCAGTCCTGAATATTCATTGGAAGGACTGATGTTGAAGCTGAAACTCCAATACTTTGGCCACCTGATGCAAAGAGATGACTCATTGAAAGACCCTGATGCTGGGAGGGATTGGGGGCAGGAGGAGAAGGGGACGACAGAGCATGAGATGGTTGGATGGCATCACTGACTCAATTTACATGAGTGTGAGTAAACTCCGGGAGTTGGTGATGGATAGGGAAGCCTGGCGTGCTGCAGTCCATGGGGTTGCAAAGAGTCAGATATGACTGTGTGACTGAACTGAACTGAACTGAAGCTTCTGAGGCAGTTAGGCAGTAGGATATGAAACAAAACCTCAGCACATTAGTAGTCCTTCAGAGCACAAGGATGAAGCAGGCTTATGCCTTCTGGTCACAGCAGTCAGGTGTCCTTCATTTGGCTGGTGGCTCCAGCAGGGACCTTAAGATATACTGTTACTCCTTCAGTTGCTCAATTGTGTCTGACTCTTTCTGACCCCATGGACTGTAGCAGGCTCCTCTGTCCATGGGATTATCCAGGCAAGAATACTGGACTGTTTGCCATTTCCTCTTCCAGGAAATCTTCCCAACCTAGGGACTGAACCCATTTCTCCTGTGTCACCTGCACTGGCAGGCAGATTCCTTTATCACTGAGCCACTTGGGAAGCCCTAAAACATATGATCAGTTACTATTTAGAAAAAATAGTGGTGTCATCATTTAAGGCACAGACCCACCACCTAGAGAGAACATAGACAGTTCTAATCAGCTGGCCACCACATGTGGTTATCAGGGGTGTGGAGGAGGGGATATCTGGATTGAATTTAGGGTCTAACTTTTAGCAGCCTACTAGGATGCAGGAAAATCCAAATATTCCACAGAGATGATGCCAAAGTTCTCAGACTCTTGAGCTTAAATACTGAGAAAATCCTGTACTGCTTTTTAAAAAAGCCTTAGGAGGAGCCCTTCTCTCCACTTTCATATGGATGGGAAATGGCCCTTCCTCAGGCAAAAATCTCTGTCAAGTGTTCCTTCTGGAAGAACCCCTCATTGATTATACCAGATAGATGGTTTTCAGCAAGACTCTTGAATGACCCCATTTCATGGGCAGCCTCAAACCATAAGATGTCTAAAGCCTTGTCTACACAGAAGATTGGATGGAGCTCATCTCTTCCTCTTCTGCATTCCCAGGTTATACCATCAACCAAGTCACATCAGCAGAACGCCACACATACCTGGACTCTACTGTTCCCCATCCATCCAAACACCTCACAAAACTGGACCTTACAAAAGTTTAGCGGGTTCTCTTGATGACTGAAAAATTTTTTTCTATAGCTTTTATGAAATGGATGATCACTATCCTTTTTGCAATTAATTAGAATAAGTATCTCATAGAAGGCAATGGCAACCCATGCCTGTACTCTTGCCTGGACAATTCCATGGATGGAGGAGCCTGGTAGGCTGCGGTCCACGGGGTCATGAAGAGTCAGACACGACTGTGCGACTTCACTTTCACTTTTCACTTTCATGCATTGGAGAAGGAAATGGCAACCCACTCCAGTGTTCTTGCCTGGAGAATCCCAGGGGCAGGGGAGCCTGGTGGGCTGCTGTCTATGGGGTCACACAGAGTTGGACACAACTGAGGTGACTTAGCAGCAGCAGCAGAATAAATATCTTTAAAAAGTCAAAGTGTTAGTCACTCAGTCATGTCCAACTCTTTGTGACCCCATGGACTGTAGCCCACAAGGATCCTATGTCCATGGAATTCTCCAGGCAAGAATACTGGAGTGGGTTGCCGTTTCCTTCTCCAGGGTAACTTCCTGACCCTGGGATTGAACCAGGGTCTCCTGTATTACAGGATTATTTACCATCTGAGTAACCAAGGGAGCATCTTAAGTGTTATTTTAAAAACAAAACATGCAAAGGCAACAGTGAAAAAAACTCCTTTGACTGGATGAACTGAGATTTTTTCCACTTGGTATATACAAAGAAACTTGGGGCTCAATATTCTTCTCTTCTTGGCTTGGTTTCTAGAAGGTTAAGTGGTGTTCATTTGCAAGAATTATTTATGGTTGTGAGAGGGAAATGGCAACCCACTCGAGTATTCTTGCCTGGAGAATCCCATGGACGGAGGAGTCTAGCAGGCTGCAGTCTGTGGGGTCGCGAGAGTCAGAGACAACTTAGCAACTAAACTGCTACTACTGAAATTCACATTGGAGAAGGAAATGGCAACCCACTCCAGTGTTCTTGCCTGGAGAATTCCATGGATGGATGATCCTGGGGGCTGCAGTCCATGGGGTCACAGAGAGTTGGACATGACTGAGTGACTAACACACACACACATTTATGGTTGAGGTCTCTAATACAAACATATTCCCTTACTTTTTGGCTATAGTTTTTACAACTTTTAAAAATATATAATAATTCTACTTTCCTTATTAGTTTTAATATTGATGAAATATATGCATTAATAATGAGATAAATTCAATTATTTCATCCTCTGTAATCACCTGCACAATAGAATGAATGCTGAAACTACAGTATTTTGGCCACCTGATGTGAAGAGCTGACTCACTGGAAAAGACCCTGATGCTGGGAAAGATTGAGGGCAGAAGAAGAGGACAACAGAGGATGAGATGGTTGGATGGCATCACGGACTCAATGGACATGGGTTTGGGTGGACTCTGGGAGTTGGTGATGGACAGGGAGGCCTGGCCTGCTGTGCTTCATGGGGTCGCAAAGAGTTGGACACAACTGAGTGACTGAACTGAACTGAGAATGATTAGTCATAAAATGTGATTCCCATTATTCTATTATTTTTGTTTGTTTGTTTTGGCTGCAACTTTCAGGTTCTTAGTTCCCTGATCAGGGATTGAAGCTGTGCCCCCCACAGCAGAAGCACAGTCTTAACCACAGGACCACCAGGGAAATCCCTGTTCCCCATTATTCTAAATCTAGGAAGCTGAATGGGGTAATAAACTAAATGCATACTAAACAGATCCCGCCCTTGTGTCCTTGGATTCTTTTCAGCATCATTTATATGAATAGCTTTAAGACATGGGGGGGGTACACAAACAGTTTGGTATCACCCCAAATACTAGTAATGATAAAGAGCAAACCTGCAAATAACAGGATTATCTTTTCAGTAGGGCTTCCCTGGTGGATAAGACAGTAAAGAAACCACCTGCAGTGGAGGACAACTGGCTTCACTCCCTGGGTTAGGAAGATCCTCTGGAGAAGGGAATGGCTACCCACTCCAGTATTCTTGCCTGGAGAATTCCGTGGACAGAGGAGCCTGGTCGACTACAGTCCATGGGGTCGCAAAGAGTCAGACACAACTGAGTGACTAACATATGTCTTTTCAATACATTTAACAACTGCAACTTACTTGAACATGTGAAAAAAAAAGTATTTTTCAAATACATCACTTCTGATATAAATGTCCTAAGGTCTTCTTTCCTTTTCTAATCTCATCCTTTCCTTGTCATTTCTGGTAACTTCAGGAGGAGAAAAATTGTCTATTTTCCTTCTACATTAGTTGCTGCATGAAAAAATATTTTTAAGAAAAGTATTTACAGTGTGGATACTCTGTGTTAGGAAATATGTCATGAACAAGACCGAAATAGGCCCTGTACCAAAATGTTCACATCCATCCCCCTTGTGCTAAAATGCAAAGCCACAGCTGACCTGCCACCAGCTCTATTTGCCTTAAGAACCACACTGACTCACAGTGGCCATAACATTCAATTACCTAATGTTAACTTGTGAGAAATTCCAGAAGACAGAGTCTGTAGAATTTCAGGGGTCTTGTTAATTATGGCATAAATAGAAGCCAGCCTGCACTATCATCCCAACCTGAGAGCCCCGGTACTCACTTGTACATTCCAGGCGTTTCACTTCTCGTGATGTCCTTAAGAAATACCACTCGAGAACAAAGAAAATGATGCCAAGCGGAATCACTGGTATAGCAGTCCAAGGAATTGCAGCCACCATCACGCTCACAACACCAATCATAAGAAGAAATGTCTGATATAGCAAAAATAGATACAGAGGCCTCCTTATGAAGGGTACTTTCAAGGATAAACTGTAATGGGTTTGTTCTGTTGGGATTAAACTCTTTTCCTCAAAAAGACTTGTTGGGACAGCAGGGAATACTTTTCCTTCCAAAGAAATAAATTATAGGTGGTCCTCATGATATTTAGGGCTTCCCTGGTAGCTCAGATGGTAAAGTGTCTGCCTGCAATGTGGGAGACCTGGATTCAATCCCCAGGTTGGGAAGATCCCCTGGAGAAGGAAATAGCAACCCACTCCAGTACTCTTACCTGGAAAATTCCATGGATGGAGGAGCCTGGTAGGCTACAGTCCATGGGATCGCAATGAGTCAGACACAACTGTGCAACTTTACTCACTGGCATGATATTTAGTGCTTGACTCAAACACGATGATAAGAACTTTCTAGGTATCAGCTCTTGTGATACACTCAGTAGCCCTGTGAGGCAGGCATTACTAGTTTTAACAGAGATGAATATTTGAGGTTCAGAGAGTAGGAGCTCAATCCCAACTGTCAGGAGTCAGCAGGTGGTACTAGAGAGATGAGCGAGCAGGTATCACAGGTGAGGAATGCAAAAGCCTAAGCAATGCATAGAGGGATAAAGCAGAGGGATGGTATGGGGAGGGAGGAGGGAGGAGGGTTCAGGATGGGGAACACATGTATACCTGTGGCGATTCATTTCGATATTTGGCAAAACTAATACAATATTGTAAAGTTTAAAAATAAAATAAAATTTAAAAAAAGAAGTGGTTAATTACAAATTCAGTGTCCATAAAAGTAGAACAAAATGTAAATGCTGACCTTCAGATGTAGCAATTCCTCTTTCTAGAATTTACTATCCATAGTTAACATATACTAAATGTTGACTATGTTCAAACTTTCACGTGTATTAACTGATTAATCCTCATAATAGCTCTATCTAGTAACAGTATTGTCTCATTTTACAGATGGAGAGAGTGAGGCACAGGGAGAGGAAATCAACTTGATGGAGACTGCAAAGCCTCAGTCATGAAGCTGGGAAGCCCATGTCATGAGCCTTTATGACATATTTAAGCTTGCCCCCATATACAGCCATCTTTCTATCAGTATAGTAAGTACTTAAAAATGCCTATTCCACCAGCTAATGATTATAACAACAGCAGATCCCAATTACCATGTGTCTACTGTCTGTAAGACACTGTGCTGAGTTCCATGAATGTTCTCTTAACCATCACATTATCCCATGAGATGATTCTATCTTGGGAAATGATCTCAATCAAAAAAAGACAGAAGGTAGACTAGAAAACAAAATCATTGGTTGATGCTGATTTAAGCATCCATCTTTATCAGGAAAATTATGATACCCTTACTTTTTAAGAATGCAATCAATAGTTATCTGCTTGCTATGACAGTGGGGTGGGGTGGTGGGGATGTGCAGATTCAGTCTGGGCCAAGGCTTCCAAAATTTGTGATCTCAGGTGGATACAAATCCATAGTGACCTACACAAGGCAGAGAGTGCTGGGAAAACAAAGGGAAGAATTCAGGAACATTTTTAGACAATTCTAAGAAGAAACTTATGTCTGAATTTTACAGGCTAGTTTAACAATAGAAAGAGTGGCAAGAATAACTTGTGGGCAATAACTAGAACTGATGGAAATTTTGGCCAAAAAGGAGCTGAGATGAGAAGTTAAGATGCCTGTCTGAGTTAACACTGGTTGTTCTGGGTCCTCTCAGAACCAGAACCTACATCCCATGCTCACCACCCCAGGGCCTCCCCACCTTGTCACCCAGGGCAGCTGGCCCAGGTGCGTCTTTGAGGGATGGGTTAGGAGGGTAATGTCTGTATCAGAGACTCGGGTTATCATTTCACTGCTCTTCCTGACCAGTTTTTTCAGAGGATCTTCACAACCATCTTGTGAATGAGAAAAGTAAGAATTTCATTTTCATTTACAGATACGACATAAAGATGGGAGGGCAAGTGGCTGCCCTACGTTTTCCCAGGAATGACTGCAGGTCAAGGAGAAAGACAGGAGCGGTTTGTACTCAGGGAATCCCAGAGCCACAGCGCAGGCAGGAGGAGCCTGGAAGGAGCAGGAAACATCCAGAGCTGTGACTCTGTGTCCAGGAGCCCTTGGGAGCCAAACTCTATTATCTGGATGGAGACCCATGTGCTTTTCCTGTTTCTCCCACATCTGCTGTTGTATCAAAATAAAACCTAGAGTGAAGAGGATGGGATTATGAAGGAATACATTACAGTCATAAGTGGAGAAATATAGGCCTGACTGACCACTCTATTAGACCTACAAATGAACAACTGTTTACAGCCACTGCATTAAGTATGCATTCCATCTGCTACAACTTTCATGCTCATGGGGAGGGGTCCTGCCAACTCCTTCTATGTCTGGTCTTAAGTCACCTGGCTTGCAATTGTTGGTTGTCAAAAAAATCTACTAAAATGTCAATAAAAAATCCAAATTACAGCTTTTTTAGCAGACTCACACCATTTGATGTGTAATATTCATCAGTTCCAATAATCTGGCTCTTCACAGGTGAGGGCCTTTTAAGACTAACCCAGCCTGTCATATAACCTGGGAAGCAGAGGAAAATCAAAATGAAGGGCTCCACAGAAGCTGAGCCAAGCATTGGCCTTAGGTATGCATTGAAGACTCATTACTAATGCTCTCAGAAGCTCCGAGGTTAGCTTACATCCTTCCGAGTCCATGCCCCTGAATTCTGAAGCAATTAAAAGAGGATGTCTCTAACATCTACTTATAGGTAATACTATGCTGCTGCTGCTGCCAAGTTGTGTCAGTCATGTCTGACTCAGTGCGACTCCATGGACTGCAGCCTACCAGGCTCCTCCATCCCTGGGATTTTCCAGGCAAGAGTACTGGAGTGGGTTGTCATTGCCTTCCACATTATGGACTGAATATTATTTATATATACATATTTGGGTACGGGTTTACAGGTATATGTATACATATATGAATCTTTTATTGCCAGCTATTGCAAACCCTCTGTAGAAGTTGCCAGAAGAGGAAAATAGTATCTAAGCAAAAAGTCATTGAAGAAGGAAACAAATGATTCTGGTGCAATAAACATCTCTTCCTTGAAGCCAACCTCATTTCTTTCTCCTACATGCCCAAGAATTCCAAAAAGCCCAATTCAAGCTACACACATAATTTCCTGGTTGGACTTCAGGCCCATCTGATGGACCACATCAACATAGCCAGTGCTTCTGAACCTCTGTCTCACAGTCACAGAGACAATGATGGGTATATAAAAAAAAGTATATTGACCCAGAAGCAAGTGACTCAAGTCCTGATGCGTCCCAAGTAAGGAGAATCATTATTTTTAAATATTTCCCATTTGGAACATACATACCATTTGGGAAATTCTAACCAAAGTCTATGAATCCACATGAAAATATATATTAAAATTTTTTTAGATGAAATCTTTCACTTGAGAGAAAATTATGATTTTTCACAATTCATAAAAATTATTTAGTTTGTAGAGAATGACAGCCTATATCTGGAGGGGAAATTCCACTAGCCCAGTATTGTGCTGAGACAGGGTTTAGGGCTAAACTTCCTGAATATTATTAACAGGGAGGGTAAGAATCTACCCACTCTCAATCTTAGTAAAACCTGGGATATACCAAAAACATAAAAGAATGGTGGTAAGAATTAAATGATGTACATTACACTTTATGTCATGTACATAAAGTGTTAACCAGTTCAAACATAACAAACTGAAACCCCAACTCCATCATCACCACCCTCCAGTGTGCTCTGCATGCCAGCAGCCAGGGGAGGAGGGATGAGATATTCATAGATTTATGAGCCCCAAATATTAAGAATCTCATGAAGTTGAGCCCTAAGAGACCACTCATTCTAACCACTAGAACAGCTTACTATTATCTACAGACATATCAGAGCAGGTGCTACTTTTCCTAGATGAGGTGATGATGTCACATGTACCAAAGTGACTGTGGCTTTCCTTTGGTCACAGTGAAAATCATTTCGGAGGTCTATTTTGTTTGAAGATGCACTTTTAAAATAATATGACCGATAAACTTCATGCCTACTACAATTTTTGTCCTCTCTGTATTATCCTCCCCACTGTAGGCCTTCCAAGGATTGATAAACTTAGGGACATGGCAGTAAGTAACATTTTTTGAGATGGTTCTTTCCTTTTTTAATTTTTTTAAAGAGACATTTCTTTTCTTATTCCATATGTCTTTATATTTCAAGTTATCCTTTGTCTTAGTGAAGACTTACCATTTTGACACTACTAAGTATTTATGGGAGACTAAGGGAAAAAGTGATGGACCTCTGAATCAACAAAACCAAACCAGATTATTCAATATAATCCAAAGAGAACAATTTGACAGTTTCTATTTCTTACACCATGAATGGTATATTGATACCAGTGGAAGGACAAAATCTAGATTTTGTAAACTCGTGAATCTCAGAAAATTCAACTGGGTCTCAGGTTGGCAT